>NW_027486197.1:0-25428 GCF_050908995.1 Andrena cerasifolii
GTAAATAAATAGAGAAACATGGGTAAATAAATAGAGAAAAAATAGGTAAATAAACTAGAGAAAAAATAGGCTTATAAATAGAGAAAATAGCTAAATAAATCAAAGAAAAAAGGTAAATAGAAAAAATAGGTAAATAAATTAGAGGAAAAAATAGGTAAATAAACAGAGTAAAAATAGGTAAATAAATGAGAGAGAAAATTAGGTAAATTACTAGAGAAAAAATAGGTAAATAAATTAGAGAAAAAAGTAGGTAAATAAATAGGGAACAAATAGGTAATGAAGGAGAGAAAACAAAGGAGGTAAATAAATAGAGAAAAATATAGGTAAATATATAGAGAAAAATAGGTAAATAAATTAGAGGAAAAAATAGGTAAATAAACAGAGAAAACAAATGAGGTAAATAAATAGAGAACAATAGGTAAATAAATAGAGAAAACAAAGAGGTAAATAAATAGAGAAAAATATAGGTAAGTAAATAGAGAAGAATAGGTAAATATATGAGAGGAAAAAATAGGTAAGTTAACAGAGAAAAAATAGGTAAATAAATAGAGAAAAAGTGGTAAATAAATAGAAAAAAATATGTAAATAAATAGAGAAAACAAATGAGGTAAATAAATAGAGAAAAATATAGGTAAATATATAGAGAAAAATAGGTAAATAAATTACAGGAAAAAATAGGTAAATAAACAGAGAAAATATAGGTAAATAAATAGAGAAAAAATTGTTAAATAAATAGAGAAAGAATAGGTAAATAAACTAGAGAAAAAATAGGCGTATAAATACAGAAAAATAGCTAAATAAATCAAAGAAAAAAAGGTAAATAGAAAAAATAGGTAAATAAATTAGAGGAAAAATACGTAAATAACTAGAGAAAAATATGTAAATAAATAGAGAAAACAAAGGAGGTAAATAAATAGAGAAAAATATAGGTAAATATATAGAGAAAAAAGGTAAATGAATTAGAGGAAAAAATAGGTAAATAAACAGAGAAAAAAGAGGTAAATAAATAGAAAAAAATATGTAAATAAATAGAGAAAACAAATGAGGTAAGTAAATAGAGAAATAGGTAAATAAATGAGAGAGAAAAATAGGTAAATTACTAGAGAAAAAATAGGTAAGTAAATTAGAGAAAAATATAGGCAAATAAATAGAGAAAAATAGTTAATGAAGTAGAGAAAACAAAGCAGGTAAATAAATAGAGAAAATAGGTAAAAAAATTAGAGAAAAAATGTGTAAATAAATTAGAGAAAAAAATACGTAAGTAACTAGAGAAAAATAGGTAAATAAATAGAGAAAACAAAGAGGTAAATAAATAGAGAAAAATATAGGTAAATAAATAGAGAAGAATAGGTAAATAAATGAGAGGAAAAAATAGGTAAGTTAACAGAGAAAAAATAGGTAAATAAATAGAGAAAAAAGTGGTAAATAAATAGAAAAAAATATGTAAATAAATAGAGAAAACAAATGAGGTAAATAAATAGAGAAAAATAGGTAAATAAATAGAGAAAAAAATATGTAAATAAATAGAAAAATGTAAATAAGGAGAGAAAAATAGGTAATTAACTAGAGAAAACAAAGGAGGTAAATAAATAGAGAAAATAGGTAAATACATGAGAGAAAAAAATAGGTAAATAAATGGGGAAAGAAAAGAGGTAAATAAATAGAGAAGCATGGGTAAATAAATAGAGAAAAAATAGGTAAATAAATTAGAGAAAAAAGTAGGTAAATAAATAGGGAACAAATAGGTAATGAAGTAGAGAAACAAAGGAGGTAAATAAATAGAGAAAAAAATTGTTAAATAAATAGAGAAAGAATAGGTAAATAAATAGAGAAAAAAATACTTAAATAACTAGAGAAAAAATAAGTAAGTAAATAGAGAAAAAAGAGGTAAATATAGAGAGAAAAATAGGTAATTAACTAGAGAAAACAAATGAGGTAAGTAAATAGAGAAAAATAGGTAAATAAATAGAGAAAAAATAGGTAAATAAACTAGAGAAAAAATAGGCGTATAAATAGAGAAAAATAGATAAATAAATCAAAGAAAAAAAGGTAAATAGAAAAAATAGGTAAATAAATTAGAGGAAAAAATAGGTAAATAAACAGAGTAAAAATAGGTAAATAAATGAGAGAGAAAAATAGGTAAATTACTAGAGAAAAAATAGGTAAGTAAATAGAGAAAACAAAAGAGGTAAACAAATAGAGAAAAATAGGTAAATTACTAGAGAAAAAATAGGTAAGTAAATAGAGAAAACAAAAGAGGTAAACAAATAGAGAAAATAGGTAAATAAATAGAGAAAAAAATATGTAAATAAATAGAAAAATGTAAATAAGGAGAGAAAAATAGGTAATTAACTAGAGAAAACAAAGGAGGTAAATAAATAGAGAAAATTGGTAAATACATGAGAGAAAAAAATAGGTAAATAAATAGAGAAAAGAAAAGAGGTACATAAATAGAGAAGCATGGGTAAATAAATAGAGAAAAAATAGGTAAATAAATTAGAGAAAAAAGTAGGTAAATAAATAGGGAACAAATAGGTAATGAAGTAGAGAAAACAAAGGAGGTATATAAATAGAGAAAAATATAGGTAAATATATAGAGAAAAATAGGTAAATGAATTAGAGGAAAAAATAGGTAAATAAACAGAGAAAAAATAGGTAAATAAATAGAGAAAAAATTGTTAAATAAATAGAGAAAGAATAGGTAAATAAACTAGAGAAAAAATAGGCGTATAAATACAGAAAAATAGCTAAATAAATCAAAGAAAAAAAGGTAAATAGAAAAAATAGGTAAATAAATTGGAGGAAAAATACGTAAATAACTAGAGAAAAATAGGTAAATAAATAGAGAAAACAAAGGAGGTAAATAAATAGAGAAAAATATAGGTAAATATATAGAGAAAAAAGGTAAATGAATTAGAGGAAAAAATAGGTAAATAAACAGAGAAAAAAGAGGTAAATAAATAGAAAAAAATATGCAAATAAATAGAGAAAACAAATGAGGTAAGTAAATAGAGAAATAGGTAAATAAATGAGAGAGAAAAATAGGTAAATTACTAGAGAAAAAATAGGTAAGTAAATTAGAGAAAAATATATGCAAATAAATAGAGAAAAATAGTTAATGAAGTAGAGAAAACAAAGCAGGTAAATAAATAGAGAAAATAGGTAAAAAAATTAGAGAAAAAATGTGTAAATAAATTAGAGAAAAAAATACGTAAGTAACTAGAGAAAAATAGGTAAATAAATAGAGAAAACAAAGAGGTAAATAAATAGAGAAAAATATAGGTAAATAAATAGAGAAGAATAGGTAAATAAATGAGAGGAAAAAATAGGTAAGTTAACAGAGAAAGATAGGTAAATAAATAGAGAAAAAAGTGGTAAATAAATAGAAAAAAATATGTAAATAAATAGAGAAAACAAATGAGGTAAATAAATAGAGAAAAATAGGTAAATAAATAGAGAAAAAAATATGTAAATAAATAGAAAAATGTAAATAAGGAGAGAAAAATAGGTAATTAACTAGAGAAAACAAAGGAGGTAAATAAATAGAGTAAATAGGTAAATACATGAGAGAAAAAAATAGGTAAATAAATGGGGAAAGAAAAGAGGTAAATAAATAGAGAAGCATGGGTAAATAAATAGAGAAAAAATAGGTAAATAAATTAGAGAAAAAAGTAGGTAAATAAATAGGGAACAAATAGGTAATGAAGTAGAGAAACAAAGGAGGTAAATAAATAGAGAAAAAAATTGTTAAATAAATAGAGAAAGAATAGGTAAATAAATAGAGAAAAAAATACTTAAATAACTAGAGAAAAAATAAGTAAGTAAATAGAGAAAAAAGAGGTAAATAAAGAGAGAAAAATAGGTAATTAACTAGAGAAAACAAATGAGGTAAGTAAATAGAGAAAAATAGGTAAATAAATAGAGAAAAAATAGGTAAATAAACTAGAGAAAAAATAGGCGTATAAATAGAGAAAAATAGATAAATAAATCAAAGAAAAAAAGGTAAATAGAAAAAATAGGTAAATAAATTAGAGGAAAAAATAGGTAAATAAACAGAGTAAAAATAGGTAAATAAATGAGAGAGAAAAATAGGTAAATTACTAGAGAAAAAATAGGTAAGTAAATAGAGAAAACAAAAGAGGTAAACAAATAGAGAAAAATAGGTAAATTACTAGAGAAAAAATAGGTAAGTAAATAGAGAAAACAAAAGAGGTAAACAAATAGAGAAAATAGGTAAATAAATAGAGAAAAAAATATGTAAATAAATAGAAAAATGTAAATAAGGAGAGAAAAATAGGTAATTAACTAGAGAAAACAAAGGAGGTAAATAAATAGAGAAAATAGGTAAATACATGAGAGAAAAAAATAGGTAAATAAATAGAGAAAAGAAAAGAGGTACATAAATAGAGAAGCATGGGTAAATAAATAGAGAAAAAATAGGTAAATAAATTAGAGAAAAAAGTAGGTAAATAAATAGGGAACAAATAGGTAATGAAGTAGAGAAAACAAAGGAGGTAAATAAATAGAGAAAAATATAGGTAAATATATAGAGAAAAATAGGTAAATGAATTAGAGGAAAAAATAGGTAAATAAACAGAGAAAAAATAGGTAAATAAATAGAGAAAAAATTGTTAAATAAATAGAGAAAGAATAGGTAAATAAACTAGAGAAAAAATAGGCGTATAAATACAGAAAAATAGCTAAATAAATCAAAGAAAAAAAGGTAAATAGAAAAAATAGGTAAATAAATTGGAGGAAAATATACGTAAATAACTAGAGAAAAAATAGGTAAATAAATAGAGAAAACAAAGGAGGTAAATAAATAGAGAAAAATATAGGTAAATATATAGAGAAAAAAGGTAAATAAATTAGAGGAAAAAATAGGTAAATAAACAGAGAAAAAATAGGTAAATAAATAGAGAAAAAATAGGTAAATAAATAGAAAAAAGAGGTAAATAAATAGAAAAAAATGTAAATAAAGTGAGAAAACAAAGGAGGTAAATAAATAGAGAAAATAGGTAAATACATGAGAGAAAAAAGTAGGTAAATAAATAGAGAAAAGAAAAGAGGTAAATAAATAGAGAAAATGGGCAAATAAATAGAGAAAAAATAGGTAAATAAATTAGAAAAAAGTAGGTAAATAAATAGAAAAAATAGGTAAGTAAATAGAGAAAACAAAAGAGGTAAACAAATAGAGAAAAATAGGTAAATAAATAGAGAAAAAAATACTTAAATAACTAGAGAAAAATAGGTAAGTAAATAGAGAAAAAAGAGGTAAATAAAGAGGGAAAATAGGTAATTAACTAGAGAAAACAAATGAGGTAAGTAAATAGAGAAAAATAGGTAAATAAATAGAGAAAAATAGGTAAATAAACTAGAGAAAAAATAGGCGTATAAATAGAGAAAAATAGCTAAATAAATCAAAGAAAAAAGGTAAATAGAAAAAATAGGTAAATAAATTAGAGGAAAAAATAGGTAAATAAACAGAGTAAAAATAGGTAAATAAATGAGAGAGAAAATTAGGTAAATTACTAGAGAAAAAATAGGTAAATAAATTAGAGAAAAAAGTAGGTAAATAAATAGGGAACAAATAGGTAATGAAGTAGAGAAAACAAAGGAGGTAAATAAATAGAGAAAAATATAGGTAAATATATAGAGAAAAATAGGTAAATAAATTAGAGGAAAAAATAGGTAAATAAACAGAGAAAACAAATGAGGTAAATAAATAGAGAACAATAGGTAAATAAATAGAGAAAACAAAGAGGTAAATAAATAGAGAAAAATATAGGTAAGTAAATAGAGAAGAATAGGTAAATATATGAGAGGAAAAAATAGGTAAGTTAACAGAGAAAAAATAGGTAAATAAATAGAGAAAAAGTGGTAAATAAATAGAAAAAAATATGTAAATAAATAGAGAAAACAAATGAGGTAAATAAATAGAGAAAAATATAGGTAAATATATAGAGAAAAATAGGTAAATAAATTACAGGAAAAAATAGGTAAATAAACAGAGAAAATATAGGTAAATAAATAGAGAAAAAATTGTTAAATAAATAGAGAAAGAATAGGTAAATAAACTAGAGAAAAAATAGGCGTATAAATACAGAAAAATAGCTAAATAAATCAAAGAAAAAAAGGTAAATAGAAAAAATAGGTAAATAAATTAGAGGAAAAATACGTAAATAACTAGAGAAAAATATGTAAATAAATAGAGAAAACAAAGGAGGTAAATAAATAGAGAAAAATATAGGTAAATATATAGAGAAAAAAGGTAAATGAATTAGAGGAAAAAATAGGTAAATAAACAGAGAAAAAAGAGGTAAATAAATAGAAAAAAATATGTAAATAAATAGAGAAAACAAATGAGGTAAGTAAATAGAGAAATAGGTAAATAAATGAGAGAGAAAAATAGGTAAATTACTAGAGAAAAAATAGGTAAGTAAATTAGAGAAAAATATAGGCAAATAAATAGAGAAAAATAGTTAATGAAGTAGAGAAAACAAAGCAGGTAAATAAATAGAGAAAATAGGTAAAAAATTAGAGAAAAAATGTGTAAATAAATTAGAGAAAAAAATACGTAAGTAACTAGAGAAAAATAGGTAAATAAATAGAGAAAACAAAGAGGTAAATAAATAGAGAAAAATATAGGTAAATAAATAGAGAAGAATAGGTAAATAAATGAGAGGAAAAAATAGGTAAGTTAACAGAGAAAAAATAGGTAAATAAATAGAGAAAAAAGTGGTAAATAAATAGAAAAAAATATGTAAATAAATAGAGAAAACAAATGAGGTAAATAAATAGAGAAAAATAGGTAAATAAATAGAGAAAAAAATATGTAAATAAATAGAAAAATGTAAATAAGGAGAGAAAAATAGGTAATTAACTAGAGAAAACAAAGGAGGTAAATAAATAGAGAAAATAGGTAAATACATGAGAGAAAAAAATAGGTAAATAAATGGGGAAAGAAAAGAGGTAAATAAATAGAGAAGCATGGGTAAATAAATAGAGAAAAAATAGGTAAATAAATTAGAGAAAAAAGTAGGTAAATAAATAGGGAACAAATAGGTAATGAAGTAGAGAAACAAAGGAGGTAAATAAATAGAGAAAAAAATTGTTAAATAAATAGAGAAAGAATAGGTAAATAAATAGAGAAAAAAATACTTAAATAACTAGAGAAAAAATAAGTAAGTAAATAGAGAAAAAAGAGGTAAATAAAGAGAGAAAAATAGGTAATTAACTAGAGAAATCAAATGAGGTAAGTAAATAGAGAAAAATAGGTAAATAAATAGAGAAAAAATAGGTAAATAAACTAGAGAAAAAATAGGCGTATAAATAGAGAAAAATAGATAAATAAATCAAAGAAAAAAGGTAAATAGAAAAAATAGGTAAATAAATTAGAGGAAAAAATAGGTAAATAAACAGAGTAAAAATAGGTAAATAAATGAGAGAGAAAAATAGGTAAATTACTAGAGAAAAAATAGGTAAGTAAATAGAGAAAACAAAAGAGGTAAACAAATAGAGAAAAATAGGTAAATTACTAGAGAAAAAATAGGTAAGTAAATAGAGAAAACAAAAGAGGTAAACAAATAGAGAAAATAGGTAAATAAATAGAGAAAAAAATATGTAAATAAATAGAAAAATGTAAATAAGGAGAGAAAAATAGGTAATTAACTAGAGAAAACAAAGGAGGTAAATAAATAGAGAAAATAGGTAAATACATGAGAGAAAAAAATAGGTAAATAAATAGAGAAAAGAAAAGAGGTACATAAATAGAGAAGCATGGGTAAATAAATAGAGAAAAAATAGGTAAATAAATTAGAGAAAAAAGTAGGTAAATAAATAGGGAACAAATAGGTAATGAAGTAGAGAAAACAAAGGAGGTAAATAAATAGAGAAAAATATAGGTAAATATATAGAGAAAAATAGGTAAATGAATTAGAGGAAAAAATAGGTAAATAAACAGAGAAAAAATAGGTAAATAAATAGAGAAAAAATAGGTAAATAAATAGAAAAAAGAGGTAAATAAATAGAAAAAAATGTAAATAAAGTGAGAAAACAAAGGAGGTAAATAAATAGAGAAAATAGGTAAATACATGAGAGAAAAAAGTAGGTAAATAAATAGAGAAAAGAAAAGAGGTAAATAAATAGAGAAAATGGGCAAATAAATAGAGAAAAAATAGGTAAATAAATTAGAAAAAAGTAGGTAAATAAATAGAAAAAAATAGGTAAGTAAATAGAGAAAACAAAAGAGGTAAACAAATAGAGAAAAATAGGTAAATAAATAGAGAAAAAAATACTTAAATAACTAGAGAAAAATAGGTAAGTAAATAGAGAAAAAAGAGGTAAATAAAGAGGGAAAATAGGTAATTAACTAGAGAAAACAAATGAGGTAAGTAAATAGAGAAAAATAGGTAAATAAATAGAGAAAAATAGGTAAATAAACTAGAGAAAAAATAGGCGTATAAATAGAGAAAAATAGGTAAATAAATCAAAGGAAAAAAGGTAAAATAGAAAAAATAGGTAATTAAATTAGAGGAAAAAATAGGTAAATAAACAGAGTAAAAATAGGAAAATAAATGAGAGAGAAAAATAGGTAAGTAAATAGAGAAAACAAAAGAGGTAAACAAATAGAGAAAAATAGGTAAATAAATAGAGAAAAAATAGGTAAATAAATTAGAGAAAAATATAGGAAAATAAATAGAGAAAAATAGGTAATGAAGTAGAGAAAACAAAGGAGGTAAATAAACAGAGAAAAAATAGGTAAATAAATAGAGAAAAAAGAGGTAAATAAATAGAGAAAAATATGTAAATAAATAGAGAAAACAATTGAGGTAAATAAATAGAGAAAAATAGGTAAATAAATAGAGAAAAAATATGTAAATAAAGAGAAAAATGTAAATAAAGAGAGAAAAATAGGTAATTATCTAGAGAAAACAAAGGAGGTAAATAAATAGAGAAAATAGGTAAATACCTGAGAGAAAAAAATAGGTAAATAAATAGAGAAAAGAAAAGAGGTAAATAAATAGAGAGAATGGGAAAAATAAAAAGAGAAAAAATAGGTAAATAAATTAGAGAAAAAAGTAGGTAAATAAATAGGGAACAAATAGGTAATGAAGTAGAGAAAACAAAGCAGGTAAATAAATAGAGAAAAAAATTGTTAAATAAATAGAGAAAGAGTAGGTAAATAAACTAGAGAAAAAATAGGTGTACAAATAGAGAAATATAGCTAAATAAATCAAAGAAAAAAAGGTAAATAAAAAAAATAGGTAAATAAATTAGAGGAAAATATAGGTAAATAAACAGAGTAAAAATAGGAAAATAAATGAGAGAGAAAAATAGGCAAATTACTAGAGAAAAAATAGGTAAGTAAATAGAGAAAACAAATGAGGTAAATAAATAGAGAAAAATATGTAAATAAATAGAGAAAAAAATACTTAAATAACTAGAGGAAAAATATGTAAGTAAATAGAGAAAAAAGATGTAAATAAAGAGAGAAAAATAGGTAATTAACTAGAGAAAACAAATGAGGTAAGTAAATAGAGAAAAACAGGTAAATCAATAGAGAAAAAATAGGTAAATAAACTAGAGAAAAAATAGGCGTATAAATAGAGAAAAATAGCTAAATAAATCAAAGAAAAAAAGGTAAATAGAAAAAAAGGTAAATAAATTAGAGGAAAAAATAGGTAAATAAATGAGAGAGAAAAACAGGTAAATTACTAGAGAAAAAAGAGGTAAGTAAATAGAGAAAACAAAAGAGGTAAACAAGTAGAGAAAAATGGGTAAATAAATAAAGAAAAAATAGGTAAATAAATTAGAGAAAACTATACGCAAATAAATAGAGAAAAATAGGTAATGAAGTTGAGAAAACAAAGGAGGTAAATAAACAGAGAAAAATAGGTAAATAAATAGAGAAAAAAGAGGTAAATAAATTAGAGGAAAAAATAGGTAAGTAAACAGAAAAAATAGGTAAATAAATAGAGAAAAAAGAGGTAAATAAATAGAAAAAAATATGTAAATAAATAGAGAACACAATTGAGGTAAATAAATAGAGAAAAATAGGTAAATAAATACAGAAAAAAATATGTAAATAAATAGAAAAATGTAAATAAAGAGAGAAAAATAGGTAATTAACTAGAGAAAACAAAGGAGGTAATTAACAAGAGAAAACAAAGGAGGTAAATAAATAGAGAAAATAGGTAAATACATGAGAGAAAAAAATAGGTAAATAAATTAGAGAAAAAAGTAGGTAAATAAATAGGGAACAAATAGGTAATGAAGTAGAGAAAACAAAGGAGGTAAATAAATTAGAGGAAAAAATAGGTAAATAAACAGAGTAAAAATAGGAAAATAAATGAGAGTAAAATATAGGTAAATAAATAGAGAAAAATAGGTAAATAAATAAGAGGAAAAAATAGGTAAATAAACAGAGAAAAATAGGTAAATAAATAGAGAAAAAAGAGGTAAATAAATAGAAAAAAATATGTAAATAAATAGAGAAAACAAATGAGGTAAATAAATAGAGAAAAATAGGTAAATAAATAGAGAAAGAATAGGTAAATAAACTAGAGAAAAAATAGGTGCATAAATAGAGAAATATAGCTAAATAAATCAAAGAAAAAAAGGTAAATAGAAAAAATAGGTAAATAAATTAGAGGAAAAAATAGGTAAATAAACAGAGTAAAAATAGAAAAATAAATGAGAGAGAAAAATAGGTAAATTACTAGAGAAAAAATAGGTAAGTAAATAGAGAAAACAAAGAGGTAAATAAATAGAGAAAAATATAGGTAAATAAATAGAGAAGAATAGGTAAATAAATGAGAGGAAAAAATAGGTAAGTTAACAGAGAAAAAATAGGTAAATAAATAGAAAAAAATATGTAAATAAATAGAGAAAACAAATGAGGTAAATAAATAGAGAAAAATAGGTAAATAAATAGAGAAAGAATAGGTAAATAAACTAGAGAAAAAATAGGTGCATAAATAGAGAAATATAGCTAAATAAATCAAAGAAAAAAAGGTAAATAGAAACAATAGGTAAATAAAATAGAGGAAAATATGGGTAAATAAACAGAGTAAAAATAGGTAAATAAATAGAGAAAAAAGAGGTAAATAAATAGAGAAAAATATGTAAATAAATAGAGAAAACAATTGAGGTAAATAAATAGAGAAAAAAGAGGTAAATAAATAGAAAAAAATATGTAAATAAATAGAGAAAAGAAAAGAGGTAAATAAATAGAGAAACATGGGTAAATAAATAGAGAAAAAATAGGTAAATTACTAGAGAAAAAATAGGTAAGTAAATTAGAGAAAAGTATAGGCAAATAAATAGAGAAAAATAGGTAATGAAGTAGAGAAAACAAAGCAGGTAAATAAATAGAGAAAATAGGTAAATAAATTAGAGAAAAAATGTGTAAATAAATTAGAGAAAAAAATACGTAAGTAAATAGAGAAAAATAGGTAAATAAATAGAGAAAACAAAGAGGTAAATAAATAGAGAAAAATATAGGTAAATAAATAGAGAAGAATAGGTAAATAAATGAGAGGAAAAAATAGGTAAGTTAACAGAGAAAAAATAGGTAAATAAATAGAGAAGAATAGGTAAATAAATGAGAGGAAAAAATAGGTAAGTTAACAGAGAAAAAATAGGTAAATAAATAGAAAAAAATATGTAAATAAATAGAGAAAACAAATGAGGTAAATAAATAGAGAAAAATAGGCAAATAAATAGAGAAAAAAATATGTAAATAAATAGAAAAATGTAAATAAGGAGAGAAAAATAGGTAATTAACTAGAGAAAACAAAGCAGGTAAATAAATAGAGAAAAAATAGGTAAATAAATTAGAGAAAAAAGTAGGTAAATAAATAGGGAACAAATAGGTAATGAAGTAGAGAAACAAAGGAGGTAAATAAATAGAGAAAAAAATTGTTAAATAAATAGAGAAAGAATAGGTAAATAAACTAGAGAAAAAATATGCGTATA
The DNA here is from genome assembly GCF_050908995.1 of Andrena cerasifolii. NCBI lineage: Eukaryota > Metazoa > Arthropoda > Insecta > Hymenoptera > Andrenidae > Andrena > Andrena cerasifolii. The sequence goes on from NW_027486197.1 coordinate 11,980, forward strand.
AATAGAGAAAAATAGCTAAATAAACTAGAGAAAAAATAGGCGTATAAATAGAGAAAAATAGCTAAATAAATCAAAGAAAAAAAAGGTAAATACAAAAAATAGGTAAATAAATTAGAGGAAAAAATAGGTAAATAAACAGAGTAAAAATAGGAAAATAAATGAGAGAGAGAAATAGGTAAATTACAAGAGAAAAAATAGGTAAGTAAATAGAGAAAACAAAAGAGGTAAATAAATAGAGAAAATGGGTAAATAAATAGAGAAAAAATAGGTAAATAAATTAGAGAAAAAGTAGGTAAATAAATAGGGAATAAATAGGTAATGAAGTAGAAAAAACAAAGGAGGTAAATAAACAGAGAAAAAATAGGTAAATAAATAGAGAAAAAAGAGGTAAATAAATAGAAAAAATATGTAAATAAATAGAGAAAACAATTGAGGTGAATAAATAGAGAAAAATAGGTAAATAAATAGAAAAAAATATGTAAATAAATAGAGAAAACAAATGAGGTAAATAAATAGAGAAAAATAGGTAAATAAATAGAGAAAAAAATATGTAAATAAATAGAAAAGTGTAAATAAGGAGAGAAAAATAGGTAATTAACTAGAGAAAACAAAGTAGGTAAATAAATAGAGAAAATAGGTAAATACATGAGAGAAAAAAATAGGTAAATAAATTAGAGGAAAAAATAGGTAAATAAACAGAGAAGAAATAGGTAAATAAATAGAGAAAAAAATTGTTAAATAAATAGAGAAAGAATAGGTAAATAAACGAGAGAAAAAATAGGCTTATAAATACAGAAAAATAGCTAAATAAATCAAAGAAAAAAAGGTAAATAGAAAAAATAGGTAAATAAATTAGAGGAAAAAAAACGTAAATAACTAGAGAAAAAATAGGTAAATAAATAGAGAAAACAAAGGAGGTAAATAAATAGAGAAAAATATAAGTAAATATATAGAGAAAAAAGGTAAATAAATTAGAGGAAAAAATAGGTAAATAAACAGAGAAAAATAGGTAAATAAATAGAGAAAAAATAGGTAAATAAATAGAAAAAAGAGGTAAATAAATAGAAAAAAATGTAAATAAAGAGAGAAAACAAAGGAGGTAAATAAATAGAGAAAATAGGTAAATACATGAGAGAAAAAAATAGGTAAATAAATAGAGAAAAGAAAAGAGGTAAATAAATAGAGAAAATGGGCAAATAAATAGGGAAAAAATAGGTAAATAAATTAGAAATAAAGTAGGTAAATAAATAAAAAAAATCGGTAAGTAAATAGAGAAAACAAAAGAGGTATACAAATAGAGAAAAATAGGTAAATAAATAGAGAAAAAATACTTAAATAACTAGAGAAAAATAGGTAAGTAAATAGAGAAAAAAGAGGTAAATAAAGAGAGAAAAATAGGTAATTAACTAGAGAAAACAAATGAGGTAAGTAAATAGAGAAAAACAGGTAAATAAATAGAGAAAAAATAGGTAAATAAACTAGAGAAAAAATGTGTAAATAAATTAGAGAAAAAAATACGTAAGTAACTAGAGAAAAATAGGTAAATAAATAGGGAATAAATAGGTAATGAAGTAGAAAAAACAAAGGAGGTAAATAAACAGAGAAAAAATAGGTAAATAAATAGAGAAAAAAGAGGTAAATAAATAGAAAAAAATATGTAAATAAATAGAGAAAACAAATGAGGTAAATAAATAGAGAAAAATAGGTAAATAAATAGAGAAAAAAATACTTAAATAACTAGAGAAAAAATAGGTAAGTAAATAGAGAAAAAGAGGTAAATAAAGAGAGAAAAATAGGTAATTAACTAGAGAAAACAAATCAGGTAAGTAAATAGAGAAAAATAGGTAAATAAGTAGGGAAAAAATAGGTAAATAAACTAGAGAAAAAATAGGGGTATAAATAGAGATAAATAGCTAAATAAATCAAAGAAAAAAGGTAAATAGAAAAAATACGTAAATAACTAGAGAAAAATAGGTAAATAAATAGAGAAAATAAAAGAGGTAAATAAATAGAGAAAATGGGCAAATAAATAGAGAAAAAATAGGTAAATAAATTAGAAAAAAAGTAGGTAAATAAATAGAAAAAAATAGGTAAGTAAATAGAGAAAACAAAAGAGGTAAACAAATAGAGAAAAATAGGTAAATAAATAGAGAAAAAAATACTTAAATAACTAGAGAAAAAATAGGTAAGTAAATAGAGAAAACAAATCAGGTAAGTAAATAGAGAAAAATAGGTAAATAAGTAGAGAAAAAATAGGTAAATAAACTAGAGAAAAAATAGGCGTATAAATAGAGATAAATAGCTAAATAAATCAAAGAAAAAAGGTAAATAGAAAAAATACGTAAATAACTAGAGAAAAATAGGTAAATAAATAGAGAAAATAAAAGAGGTAAATAAATAGAGAAAATGGGCAAATAAATAGAGAAAAAATAGGTAAATAAATTAGAAAAAAAGTAGGTAAATAAATAGAAAAAAATAGGTAAGTAAATAGAGAAAACAAAAGAGGTAAACAAATAGAGAAAAATAGGTAAATAAATAGAGAAAAAAATACTTAAATAACTAGAGAAAAAATAGGTAAGTAAATAGAGAAAAAGAGGTAAATAAAGAGAGAAAAATAGGTAATTAACTAGAGAAAACAAATCAGGTAAGTAAATAGAGAAAAATAGGTAAATAAGTAGAGAAAAAATAGGTAAATAAACTAGAGAAAAAATAGGCGTATAAATAGAGATAAATAGATAAATAAATCAAAGAAAAAAAGGTAAATAGAAAAAATAGGTAAATAAATTAGAGGAAAAAATAGGTAAATAAACAGAGTAAAAATAGAAAAATAAATGAGAGAGAAAAATAGGTAAATTACTAGAGAAAAAATAGGTAAGTAAATAGAGAAAACAAAGAGGTAAATAAATAGAGAAAAATATAGGTAAATAAATAGAGAAGAATATGTAAATAAATGAGAGGAAAAAATAGGTAAGTTAACAGAGAAAAAATAGGTAAATAAATAGAAAAAAATATGTAAATAAATAGAGAAAACAAATGAGGTAAATAAATAGAGAAAAATGGGTAAATAAATAGAGAAAAAATAGGTAAATAAATTAGAGAAAAAAGTAGGTAAATAAATAGGGGACAAATAGGTAATGAAGTAGAGAAAACACAGGAGGTAAATAAATAGAGAAAAATATAGGTAAATATATACAGAAAAATAGGTAAATAAATTAGAGGAAAAAATAGGTAAATAAACAGAGAAAAAATAGGTAAATAAATAGAGAAAAAAGAGGTAAATAAATAGAAAAAAATATGTAAATAAATAGAGAAAACAAATGAGGTAAATAAATAGAGAAAAATAGGTAAATAAATAGAGAAAAAAATATGTAAATAAATAGAAAAGTGTAAATAAGGAGAGAAAAATAGGTAATTAACTAGAGAAAACAAAGTAGGTAAATAAATAGAGAAAATAGGTAAATACAAGAGAGAAAAAAATAGGTAAATAAATTAGAGGAAAAAATAGGTAAATAAACAGAGAAGAAATAGGTAAATAAATAGAGAAAAAAATTGTTAAATAAATTGAGAAAGAATAGGTAAATAAACGAGAGAAAAAATAGGCTTATAAATACAGAAAAATAGCTAAATAAATCAAAGAAAAAAAGGTAAATAGAAAAAATAGGTAAATAAATTAGAGGAAAAAAAACGTAAATAACTAGAGAAAAAATAGGTAAATAAATAGAGAAAACAAAGGAGGTAAATAAATAGAGAAAAATATAGGTAAATATATAGAGAAAAAAGGTAAATAAATTAGAGGAAAAAATAGGTAAATAAACAGAGAAAAATAGGTAAATAAATAGAGAAAAAATAGGTAAATAAATAGAAAAAAGAGGTAAATAAATAGAAAAAAATGTAAATTAAGAGAGAAAACAAAGGAGGTAAATAAATAGAGAAAATAGGTAAATACATGAGAGAAAAAAATAGGTAAGTAAATAGAGAAAAAAGAGGTAAATAAAGAGAGAAAATTAGGTAATTAAGTAGAGAAAACAAATGAGGCAAGTAAATAGAGAAAAACAGGTAAATAAATAGAGAAAAAATAGGTAAATAAACTAGAGAAAAAATAGGCGTATAAATAGGGAAAAATAGCTAAATAAATCAAAGAAAAAAGATAAATAGAAAAAATACGTAAATAACTAGAGAAAAATAGGTAAATAAATAGAGAAAACAAAAGAGGTAAATAAATAGAGTAAAATATAGGTAAATAAATAGAGAAAAATAGGTAAATAAATTAGAGGAAAAAATAGGTAAATAAACAGAGAAAAAATACGTAAATAAATAGAGAAAAAATAGGTAAATAAATAGAAAAAAGAGGTAAATAAATAGAAAAAAATGTAAATAAAGAGAGAAAACAATGGAGGTAAATAAATAGAGAAAATAGGTAAATACATGAGAGAAAAAAATAGGTAAATAAATAGAGAAAATAAAAGAGGTAAATAAATAGAGAAAATGGGCAAATAAATAGAGAAAAAATAGGTAAATAAATTAGAAAAAAAGTAGGTAAATAAATAGAAAAAAATAGGTAAGTAAATAGAGAAAACAAAAGAGGTAAACAAATAGAGAAAAATAGGTAAATAAATAGAGAAAAAAATACTTAAATAACTAGAGAAAAAATAGGTAAGTAAATAGAGAAAAAGAGGTAAATAAAGAGAGCAAAATAGGTAATTAACTAGAGAAAACAAATCAGGTAAGTAAATAGAGAAAAATAGGTAAATAAGTAGAGAAAAAATAGGTAAATAAACTAGAGAAAAAATAGGCGTATAAATAGAGATAAATAGATAAATAAATCAAAGAAAAAAAGGTAAATAGAAAAAATAGGTAAATAAATTAGAGGAAAAAATAGGTAAATAAACAGAGTAAAAATAGAAAAATAAATGAGAGAGAAAAATAGGTAAATTACTAGAGAAAAAATAGGTAAGTAAATAGAGAAAACAAAGAGGTAAATAAATAGAGAAAAATATAGGTAAATAAATAGAGAAGAATAGGTAAATAAATGAGAGGAAAAAATAGGTAAGTTAACAGAGAAAAAATAGGTAAATAAATAGAAAAAAATATGTAAATAAATAGAGAAAACAATTGAGGTAAATAAATAGAGAAAAAAGAGGTAAATAAATAGAGAAAAATAGGTAAATAAATAGAGAAAACAAAGAGGTAAATAAATAGAGAAAAATATAGGTAAATAAATAGAGAAGACTAGGTAAATAAATGAGAGGAAAAAATAGGTAAGTTAACAGAGAAAAAATAGGTAAATAAATAGAGAAGAATAGGTAAATAAATGAGAGGAAAAAATAGGTAAGTTAACAGAGAAAAAATAGGTAAATAAATAGAAAAAAATATGTAAATAAATAGAGAAAACAAATGAGGTAAATAAATAGAGAAAAATAGGCAAATAAATAGAGAAAAAAATATGTAAATAAATAGAAAAATGTAAATAAGGAGAGAAAAATAGGTAATTAACTAGAGAAAACAAAGCAGGTAAATAAATAGAGAAAAAATAGGTAAATAAATTAGAGAAAAAAGTAGGTAAATAAATAGGGAACAAATAGGTAATGAAGTAGAGAAACAAAGGAGGTAAATAAATAGAGAAAAAAATTGTTAAATAAATAGAGAAAGAATAGGTAAATAAACTAGAGAAAAAATATGCGTATAAATAGAGAAAAATAGCTAAATAAACTAGAGAAAAAATAGGCGTATAAATAGAGAAAAATAGCTAAATAAATCAAAGAAAAAAAAGGTAAATACAAAAAATAGGTAAATAAATTAGAGGAAAAAATAGGTAAATAAACAGAGTAAAAATAGGAAAATAAATGAGAGAGAGAAATAGGTAAATTACAAGAGAAAAAATAGGTAAGTAAATAGAGAAAACAAAAGAGGTAAATAAATAGAGAAAATGGGTAAATAAATAGAGAAAAAATAGGTAAATAAATTAGAGAAAAAGTAGGTAAATAAATAGGGAATAAATAGGTAATGAAGTAGAAAAAACAAAGGAGGTAAATAAACAGAGAAAAAATAGGTAAATAAATAGAGAAAAAAGAGGTAAATAAATAGAAAAAATATGTAAATAAATAGAGAAAACAATTGAGGTGAATAAATAGAGAAAAATAGGTAAATAAATAGAAAAAAATATGTAAATAAATAGAGAAAACAAATGAGGTAAATAAATAGAGAAAAATAGGTAAATAAATAGAGAAAAAAATATGTAAATAAATAGAAAAGTGTAAATAAGGAGAGAAAAATAGGTAATTAACTAGAGAAAACAAAGTAGGTATATAAATAGAGAAAATAGGTAAATACATGAGAGAAAAAAATAGGTAAATAAATTAGAGGAAAAAATAGGTAAATAAACAGAGAAGAAATAGGTAAATAAATAGAGAAAAAAATTGTTAAATAAATAGAGAAAGAATAGGTAAATAAACGAGAGAAAAAATAGGCTTATAAATACAGAAAAATAGCTAAATAAATCAAAGAAAAAAAGGTAAATAGAAAAAATAGGTAAATAAATTAGAGGAAAAAAAACGTAAATAACTAGAGAAAAAATAGGTAAATAAATAGAGAAAACAAAGGAGGTAAATAAATAGAGAAAAATATAGGTAAATATATAGAGAAAAAAGGTAAATAAATTAGAGGAAAAAATAGGTAAATAAACAGAGAAAAATAGGTAAATAAATAGAGAAAAAATAGGTAAATAAATAGAAAAAAGAGGTAAATAAATAGAAAAAAATGTAAATAAAGAGAGAAAACAAAGGAGGTAAATAAATAGAGAAAATAGGTAAATACATGAGAGAAAAAAATAGGTAAATAAATAGAGAAAAGAAAGAGGTAAATAAATAGAGAAAATGGGCAAATAAATAGGGAAAAAATAGGTAAATAAATTAGAAATAAAGTAGGTAAATAAATAAAAAAAATAGGTAAGTAAATAGAGAAAACAAAAGAGGTATACAAATAGAGAAAAATAGGTAAATAAATAGAGAAAAAATACTTAAATAACTAGAGAAAAATAGGTAAGTAAATAGAGAAAAAAGAGGTAAATAAAGAGAGAAAAATAGGTAATTAATTAGAGAAAACAAATGAGGTAAGTAAATAGAGAAAAACAGGTAAATAAATAGAGAAAAAATAGGTAAATAAACTAGAGAAAAAATGTGTAAATAAATTAGAGAAAAAAATACGTAAGTAACTAGAGAAAAATAGGTAAATAAATAGGGAATAAATAGGTAATGAAGTAGAAAAAACAAAGGAGGCAAATAAACAGAGAAAAAATAGGTAAATAAATAGAGAAAAAAGAGGTAAATAAATAGAAAAAAATATGTAAATAAATAGAGAAAACAAATGAGGTAAATAAATAGAGAAAAATAGGTAAATAAATAGAGAAAAAAAATACTTAAATAACTAGAGAAAAAATAGGTAAGTAAATAGAGAAAAAAGAGGTAAATAAAGAGAGAAAATTAGGTAATTAAGTAGAGAAAACAAATGAGGCAAGTAAATAGAGAAAAACAGGTAAATAAATAGAGAAAAAATAGGTAAATAAACTAGAGAAAAAATAGGCGTATAAATAGGGAAAAATAGCTAAATAAATCAAAGAAAAAAGGTAAATAGAAAAAATACGTAAATAACTAGAGAAAAATAGGTAAATAAATAGAGAAAATAAAAGAGGTAAATAAATAGAGAAAATGGGCAAATAAATAGAGAAAAAATAGGTAAATAAATTAGAAAAAAAGTAGGTAAATAAATAGAAAAAAATAGGTAAGTAAATAGAGAAAACAAAAGAGGTAAACAAATAGAGAAAAATAGGTAAATAAATAGAGAAAAAAATACTTAAATAACTAGAGAAAAAATAGGTAAGTAAATAGAGAAAACAAATCAGGTAAGTAAATAGAGAAAAATAGGTAAATAAGTAGAGAAAAAATAGGTAAATAAACTAGAGAAAAAATAGGCGTATAAATAGAGATAAATAGCTAAATAAATCAAAGAAAAAAGGTAAATAGAAAAAATACGTAAATAACTAGAGAAAAATAGGTAAATAAATAGAGAAAATAAAAGAGGTAAATAAATAGAGAAAATGGGCAAATAAATAGAGAAAAAATAGGTAAATAAATTAGAAAAAAAGTAGGTAAATAAATAGAAAAAAATAGGTAAGTAAATAGAGAAAACAAAAGAGGTAAACAAATAGAGAAAAATAGGTAAATAAATAGAGAAAAAAATACTTAAATAACTAGAGAAAAAATAGGTAAGTAAATAGAGAAAAAGAGGTAAATAAAGAGAGAAAAATAGGTAATTAACTAGAGAAAACAAATCAGGTAAGTAAATAGAGAAAAATAGGTAAATAAGTAGAGAAAAAATAGGTAAATAAACTAGAGAAAAAATAGGCGTATAAATAGAGATAAATAGATAAATAAATCAAAGAAAAAAAGGTAAATAGAAAAAATAGGTAAATAAATTAGAGGAAAAAATAGGTAAATAAACAGAGTAAAAATAGAAAAATAAATGAGAGAGAAAAATAGGTAAATTACTAGAGAAAAAATAGGTAAGTAAATAGAGAAAACAAAGAGGTAAATAAATAGAGAAAAATATAGGTAAATAAATAGAGAAGAATATGTAAATAAATGAGAGGAAAAAATAGGTAAGTTAACAGAGAAAAAATAGGTAAATAAATAGAAAAAAATATGTAAATAAATAGAGAAAACAAATGAGGTAAATAAATAGAGAAAAATGGGTAAATAAATAGAGAAAAAATAGGTAAATAAATTAGAGAAAAAAGTAGGTAAATAAATAGGGGACAAATAGGTAATGAAGTAGAGAAAACACAGGAGGTAAATAAATAGAGAAAAATATAGGTAAATATATACAGAAAAATAGGTAAATAAATTAGAGGAAAAAATAGGTAAATAAACAGAGAAAAAATAGGTAAATAAATAGAGAAAAAAGAGGTAAATAAATAGAAAAAAATATGTAAATAAATAGAGAAAACAAATGAGGTAAATAAATAGAGAAAAATAGGTAAATAAATAGAGAAAAAAATATGTAAATAAATAGAAAAGTGTAAATAAGGAGAGAAAAATAGGTAATTAACTAGAGAAAACAAAGTAGGTAAATAAATAGAGAAAATAGGTAAATACATGAGAGAAAAAAATAGGTAAATAAATTAGAGGAAAAAATAGGTAAATAAACAGAGAAGAAATAGGTAAATAAATAGAGAAAAAAATTGTTAAATAAATTGAGAAAGAATAGGTAAATAAACGAGAGAAAAAATAGGCTTATAAATACAGAAAAATAGCTAAATAAATCAAAGAAAAAAAGGTAAATAGAAAAAATAGGTAAATAAATTAGAGGAAAAAAAACGTAAATAACTAGAGAAAAAATAGGTAAATAAATAGAGAAAACAAAGGAGGTAAATAAATAGAGAAAAATATAGGTAAATATATAGAGAAAAAAGGTAAATAAATTAGAGGAAAAAATAGGTAAATAAACAGAGAAAAATAGGTAAATAAATAGAGAAAAAATAGGTAAATAAATAGAAAAAAGAGGTAAATAAATAGAAAAAAATGTAAATTAAGAGAGAAAACAAAGGAGGTAAATAAATAGAGAAAATAGGTAAATACATGAGAGAAAAAAATAGGTAAGTAAATAGAGAAAAAAGAGGTAAATAAAGAGAGAAAATTAGGTAATTAAGTAGAGAAAACAAATGAGGCAAGTAAATAGAGAAAAACAGGTAAATAAATAGAGAAAAAATAGGTAAATAAACTAGAGAAAAAATAGGCGTATAAATAGGGAAAAATAGCTAAATAAATCAAAGAAAAAAGATAAATAGAAAAAATACGTAAATAACTAGAGAAAAATAGGTAAATAAATAGAGAAAACAAAAGAGGTAAATAAATAGAGTAAAATATAGGTAAATAAATAGAGAAAAATAGGTAAATAAATTAGAGGAAAAAATAGGTAAATAAACAGAGAAAAAATACGTAAATAAATAGAGAAAAAATAGGTAAATAAATAGAAAAAAGAGGTAAATAAATAGAAAAAAATGTAAATAAAGAGAGAAAACAATGGAGGTAAATAAATAGAGAAAATAGGTAAATACATGAGAGAAAAAAATAGGTAAATAAATAGAGAAAATAAAAGAGGTAAATAAATAGAGAAAATGGGCAAATAAATAGAGAAAAAATAGGTAAATAAATTAGAAAAAAAGTAGGTAAATAAATAGAAAAAAATAGGTAAGTAAATAGAGAAAACAAAAGAGGTAAACAAATAGAGAAAAATAGGTAAATAAATAGAGAAAAAAATACTTAAATAACTAGAGAAAAAATAGGTAAGTAAATAGAGAAAAAGAGGTAAATAAAGAGAGCAAAATAGGTAATTAACTAGAGAAAACAAATCAGGTAAGTAAATAGAGAAAAATAGGTAAATAAGTAGAGAAAAAATAGGTAAATAAACTAGAGAAAAAATAGGCGTATAAATAGAGATAAATAGATAAATAAATCAAAGAAAAAAAGGTAAATAGAAAAAATAGGTAAATAAATTAGAGGAAAAAATAGGTAAATAAACAGAGTAAAAATAGAAAAATAAATGAGAGAGAAAAATAGGTAAATTACTAGAGAAAAAATAGGTAAGTAAATAGAGAAAACAAAGAGGTAAATAAATAGAGAAGAATAGGTAAATAAATGAGAGGAAAAACTAGGTAAGTTAACAGAGAAAAAATAGGTAAATAAATAGAAAAAAATATGTAAATAAATAGAGAAAACAATTGAGGTAAATAAATAGAGAAAAAAGAGGTAAATAAATAGAGAAAAATAGGTAAATAAATAGAGAAAACAAAGAGGTAAATAAATAGAGAAAAATATAGGTAAATAAATAGAGAAGACTAGGTAAATAAATGAGAGGAAAAAATAGGTAAGTTAACAGAGAAAAAATAGGTAAATAAATAGAGAAGAATAGGTAAATAAATGAGAGGAAAAAATAGGTAAGTTAACAGAGAAAAAATAGGTAAATAAATAGAAAAAAATATGTAAATAAATAGAGAAAACAAATGAGGTAAATAAATAGAGAAAAATAGGCAAATAAATAGAGAAAAAAATATGTAAATAAATAGAAAAATGTAAATAAGGAGAGAAAAATAGGTAATTAACTAGAGAAAACAAAGCAGGTAAATAAATAGAGAAAAAATAGGTAAATAAATTAGAGAAAAAAGTAGGTAAATAAATAGGGAACAAATAGGTAATGAAGTAGAGAAACAAAGGAGGTAAATAAATAGAGAAAAAAATTGTTAAATAAATAGAGAAAGAATAGGTAAATAAACTAGAGAAAAAATATGCGTATAAATAGAGAAAAATAGCTAAATAAACTAGAGAAAAAATAGGCGTATAAATAGAGAAAAATAGCTAAATAAATCAAAGAAAAAAAAGGTAAATACAAAAAATAGGTAAATAAATTAGAGGAAAAAATAGGTAAATAAACAGAGTAAAAATAGGAAAATAAATGAGAGAGAGAAATAGGTAAATTACAAGAGAAAAAATAGGTAAGTAAATAGAGAAAACAAAAGAGGTAAATAAATAGAGAAAATGGGTAAATAAATAGAGAAAAAATAGGTAAATAAATTAGAGAAAAAGTAGGTAAATAAATAGGGAATAAATAGGTAATGAAGTAGAAAAAACAAAGGAGGTAAATAAACAGAGAAAAAATAGGTAAATAAATAGAGAAAAAAGAGGTAAATAAATAGAAAAAATATGTAAATAAATAGAGAAAACAATTGAGGTGAATAAATAGAGAAAAATAGGTAAATAAATAGAAAAAAATATGTAAATAAATAGAGAAAACAAATGAGGTAAATAAATAGAGAAAAATAGGTAAATAAATAGAGAAAAAAATATGTAAATAAATAGAAAAGTGTAAATAAGGAGAGAAAAATAGGTAATTAACTAGAGAAAACAAAGTAGGTATATAAATAGAGAAAATAGGTAAATACATGAGAGAAAAAAATAGGTAAATAAATTAGAGGAAAAAATAGGTAAATAAACAGAGAAGAAATAGGTAAATAAATAGAGAAAAAAATTGTTAAATAAATAGAGAAAGAATAGGTAAATAAACGAGAGAAAAAATAGGCTTATAAATACAGAAAAATAGCTAAATAAATCAAAGAAAAAAAGGTAAATAGAAAAAATAGGTAAATAAATTAGAGGAAAAAAAACGTAAATAACTAGAGAAAAAATAGGTAAATAAATAGAGAAAACAAAGGAGGTAAATAAATAGAGAAAAATATAGGTAAATATATAGAGAAAAAAGGTAAATAAATTAGAGGAAAAAATAGGTAAATAAACAGAGAAAAATAGGTAAATAAATAGAGAAAAAATAGGTAAATAAATAGAAAAAAGAGGTAAATAAATAGAAAAAAATGTAAATAAAGAGAGAAAACAAAGGAGGTAAATAAATAGAGAAAATAGGTAAATACATGAGAGAAAAAAATAGGTAAATAAATAGAGAAAAGAAAAGAGGTAAATAAATAGAGAAAATGGGCAAATAAATAGGGAAAAAATAGGTAAATAAATTAGAAATAAAGTAGGTAAATAAATAAAAAAAATAGGTAAGTAAATAGAGAAAACAAAAGAGGTATACAAATAGAGAAAAATAGGTAAATAAATAGAGAAAAAATACTTAAATAACTAGAGAAAAATAGGTAAGTAAATAGAGAAAAAAGAGGTAAATAAAGAGAGAAAAATAGGTAATTAATTAGAGAAAACAAATGAGGTAAGTAAATAGAGAAAAACAGGTAAATAAATAGAGAAAAAATAGGTAAATAAACTAGAGAAAAAATGTGTAAATAAATTAGAGAAAAAAATACGTAAGTAACTAGAGAAAAATAGGTAAATAAATAGGGAATAAATAGGTAATGAAGTAGAAAAAACAAAGGAGGTAAATAAACAGAGAAAAAATAGGTAAATAAATAGAGAAAAAAGAGGTAAATAAATAGAAAAAAATATGTAAATAAATAGAGAAAACAAATGAGGTAAATAAATAGAGAAAAATAGGTAAATAAATAGAGAAAAAAAATACTTAAATAACTAGAGAAAAAATAGGTAAGTAAATAGAGAAAAAAGAGGTAAATAAAGAGAGAAAATTAGGTAATTAAGTAGAGAAAACAAATGAGGCAAGTAAATAGAGAAAAACAGGTAAATAAATAGAGAAAAAATAGGTAAATAAACTAGAGAAAAAATAGGCGTATAAATAGGGAAAAATAGCTAAATAAATCAAAGAAAAAAGGTAAATAGAAAAAATACGTAAATAACTAGAGAAAAATAGGTAAATAAATAGAGAAAATAAAAGAGGTAAATAAATAGAGAAAATGGGCAAATAAATAGAGAAAAAATAGGTAAATAAATTAGAAAAAAAGTAGGTAAATAAATAGAAAAAAATAGGTAAGTAAAT
>NW_027486198.1:0-25409 GCF_050908995.1 Andrena cerasifolii
CTCGTTTTACTCGTTTTACTCGTTTTACTCGTTTTACTCGTTTTACTCGTTTTACTCGTTTTACTCGGTTTTCTCGTTTTTCTCGTTTTTCTCGTTTTACTCGTTTTACTCGTTTTACTCGGTTTTACTCGTTTTACTCGTTTTACTCGTTTTACTCGTTTTACTCGTTTTACTCGTTTTTCTCGTTTTACTCGTTTTACTTTCGGTTTACTCGTTTTACTCGTTTTACTCGTTTTACTCGTTTTACTCGTTTTACTCGTTATACTAGTTTTACTAGTTTTACTCGTTTTACTCGTTTTGCACGTTTTACTCGTTTTACTCGTTTTACTCGATTTACTCGTTTTACTCGTGTTACTCGTTTTACTCGTTTACTCGTTTTACTCGTTTTACTCGTTTTACTCGTTTTACTCGTTTTACTCGTTTTACTCGTTTTACTCGTTTTACTCGTTTTACTCGTTTTACTCGGTTTACTCGTTTTACTCGTTTTACTCGTTTTACTCGTTTTACTCGTTTTACTCGTTTACTCGTTTTACTCGTTTTACTCGTTTTACTCGTTTTACTCGTTTTACTCGTTTTGCTCGTTTTACTCGTTTTACTGGTTTTACTAGTTTTACTAGTTTTACTCGTTTTACTCGTTTTACTAGTTTTACTAGTTTTACTCGTTTTACTCGTTTTACTCGTTTTACTCGTTTTACTCGTTTTACTCGTTTTACTCGTTTGCTCGTTTTACTCGTTTTACTCGTTTTCCTCGTTTTACTCGGTTTACTCGTTTTACTCGTTTTACTCGTTTTACTCGTTTTACTCGTTTTACTCGTTTTACTCGTTTTACTCGTTTTACTCGTTTTACTCGTTTTACTCGTTTTACTCGTTTTACTCGTTTTACTCGTTTTACTCGTTTTACTCGTTTTACTCGTTTTACTCGTTTTACTCGTTTTACTCGTTTTACTCGTTTTACTCGTTTTACTCGTTTTACTCGATTTACTCGTTTAACTCGTTTTACTCGTTTTTACTAGTTTTGCTCGTTTTACTCGTTTTACTCGTTTTACTCGTTTTACTAGTTTTACTAGTTTTACTCGTTTTACTCGTTTTACTAGTTTTACTAGTTTTGCTCGTTTTACTCGTTTTACTCGTTTTACTCGTTTTACTCGTTTTACTCGTTTTACTCGTTTTACTCGTTTTACTCGTTTTACTAGTTTTGCTCGTTTTACTCGTTTTGCTCGTTTTACTCGTTTTACTGGTTTTACTAGTTTTACTCGTTTTACTCGTTTTACTCGTTTTACTCGTTTTACTCGTTTTACTCGTTTTACTCGTTTTACTCGTTTTACTCGTTTTACTCGTTTTACTCGTTTTACTCGTTTTACTCGTTTTACTCGTTTTACTCGTTTTACTCGTTTTACTCGTTTTACTCGTTTTACTCGTTTTACTCGTTTAACTAGTTTTACTCGTTTTACTCGTTTTACTCGTTTTACTCGCTTTACTCGTTTTACTCGTTTTACTCGTTTTACTCGTTTTACTCGTTTTACTCGTTTTACTCGTTTTACTCGTTTTACTCGTTTTACTCGTTTTACTCGTTTTACTCGTTTTACTCGTTTTACTCGTTTTACTCGTTTTACTAGTTTTACTCGTTATACTCGTTTTACTAGTTTTACTCGTTTTACTAGTTTTACTAGTTTTGCTCGTTTTACTCGTTTTACTCGTTTTACTCGTTTTACTCGTTTTACTCGTTTTACTCGTTTTACTCGTTTTACTCGTTTTACTCGTTTTACTCGTTTTACTCGTTTTACTCGTTTTACTCGTTTTACTCGTTTTACTCGTTTTACTAGTTTTACTCGTTTTACTAGTTTTACTAGTTTTACTCGTTTTACTCGTTTTACTAGTTTTACTCGTTTTACTCGTTTTACTCGTTTTACTCGTTTTACTCGTTTTACTCGTTTTACTCGTTTTACTCGTTTTACTCGTATTACTCGTTTTACTCGTTTTACTCGTTTAACTAGTTTTACTCGTTTTACTCGTTTTACTCGTTTTGCTCGTTTTACTCGTTTTACTGGTTTTACTAGTTTTACTAGTTTTACTCGTTTTACTCGTTTTACTCGTTTTACTCGTTTTACTCGTTTTGCTCGTGTTACTCGTTTTACTCGTTTTCCTCGTTTTACTCGGTTTACTCGTTTTACTCGTTTTACTCGTTTTACTCGTTTTACTCGTTTTACTCGTTTTACTCGTTTTACTCGTTTTACTCGTTTTACTCGATTTACTCGTTTAACTCGTTTTACTCGTTTTTACTAGTTTTGCTCGTTTTACTCGTTTTACTCGTTTTACTAGTTTTACTAGTTTTACTCGTTTTACTCGTTTTACTAGTTTTACTAGTTTTGCTCGTTTTACTCGTTTTACTCGTTTTACTCGTTTTACTCGTTTTACTCGTTTTACTCGTTTTACTCGTTTTACTCGTTTTACTCGTTTTACTAGTTTTGCTCGTTTTACTCGTTTTGCTCGTTTTACTCGTTTTACTGGTTTTACTAGTTTTACTCGTTTTACTCGTTTTACTCGTTTTACTCGTTTTACTCGTTTTACTCGTTTTACTCGTTTTACTCGTTTTACTCGTTTTACTCGTTTTACTCGTTTTACTCGTTTAACTAGTTTTACTCGTTTTACTCGTTTTACTCGTTTTACTCGTTTTACTCGTTTTACTCGTTTTACTCGTTTTACTCGTTTTACTCGTTTTACTCGTTTTACTCGTTTTACTCGTTTTGCTCGTTTTACTCGTTTTACTCGTTTTACTCGTTTTACTCGTTTTACTCGTTTTACTCGTTTTACTCGTTTTACTCGTTTTACTCGTTTTACTCGTTTTACTAGTTTTACTAGTTTTGCTCGTTTTACTCGTTTTACTCGTTTTACTAGTTTTGCTCGTTTTACTCGTTTTGCTCGTTTTACTCGTTTTACTGGTTTTACTAGTTTTACTAGTTTTACTCGTTTTACTCGTTTTACTAGTTTTACTAGTTTTACTCGTTTTACTCGTTTTACTCGTTTTACTCGTTTTACTCGTTTTACTCGTTTTACTCGTTTTGCTCGTTTTACTCGTTTTACTCGTTTTCCTCGTTTTACTCGGTTTACTCGTTTTACTCGTTTTACTCGTTTTACTCGTTTTACTCGTTTTACTCGTTTTACTCGTTTTACTCGTTTTACTCGTTTTACTAGTTTTGCTCGTTTTACTCGTTTTGCTCGTTTTACTCGTTTTACTGGTTTTACTAGTTTTACTCGTTTTACTCGTTTTACTCGTTTTACTCGTTTTACTCGTTTTACTCGTTTTACTCGTTTTACTCGTTTTACTCGTTTTACTCGTTTTACTCGTTTTACTCGTTTTACTCGTTTTACTCGTTTTACTCGTTTTACTCGTTTTACTCGTTTTACTCGTTTTACTCGTTTTACTCGTTTTACTCGTTTTACTCGTTTAACTAGTTTTACTCGTTTTACTCGTTTTACTCGTTTTACTCGCTTTACTCGTTTTACTCGTTTTACTCGTTTTACTCGTTTTACTCGTTTTACTCGTTTTACTCGTTTTACTCGTTTTACTCGTTTTACTCGTTTTACTCGTTTTACTCGTTTTACTCGTTTTACTCGTTTTACTAGTTTTACTCGTTATACTCGTTTTACTAGTTTTACTCGTTTTACTAGTTTTACTAGTTTTGCTCGTTTTACTCGTTTTACTCGTTTTACTCGTTTTACTCGTTTTACTCGTTTTACTCGTTTTACTCGTTTTACTCGTTTTACTCGTTTTACTCGTTTTACTCGTTTTACTCGTTTTACTCGTTTTACTAGTTTTGCTCGTTTTACTCGTTTTACTCGTTTTACTAGTTTTGCTCGTTTTACTCGTTTTGCTCGTTTTACTCGTTTTACTGGTTTTACTAGTTTTACTAGTTTTACTCGTTTTACTCGTTTTACTAGTTTTACTAGTTTTACTCGTTTTACTCGTTTTACTCGTTTTACTCGTTTTACTCGTTTTGCTCGTTTTACTCGTTTTACTCGTTTTCCTCGTTTTACTCGTTTTACTCGTTTTACTCGTTTTTACTAGTTTTACTAGTTTTACTCGTTTTACTCGTTTTACTCGTTTTACTCGTTTTACTCGTTTTACTCGTTTTACTCGTTTTACTCGTTTTACTCGTTTTACTCGTTTTACTCGTTTTACTCGTTTTACTCGTTTTACTCGTTTTACTCGTTTTACTCGTTTTACTCGTTTTACTCGTTTTACTCGTTTTACTCGTTTTACTCGTTTTACTCGCTTTACTCGTTTTACTCGCTTTACTCGTTTTACTCGTTTTACTCGTTTTACTCGTTTTACTCGTTTTACTCGTTTTACTCGTTTTACTCGATTTACTCGTTTTACTCGTTTTACTCGTTTTACTCGTTTTACTCGTTTTACTCGCTTTACTCGCTTTACTCGTTTTACTCGTTTTACTCGTTTTACTCGTTTTACTCGCTTTACTCGCTTTACTCGTTTTACTCGTTTTACTCGTTTTACTCGTTTTACTCGTTTTACTCGTTTTACTCGATTTACTCGTTTTACTCGTTTTACTCGTTTTACTCGTTTTACTCGTTTTACTCGTTTAACTAGTTTTACTCGTTTTACTCGTTTTACTCGTTTTACTCGTTTTACTCGTTTTACTCGTTTTACTCGTTTTACTCGTTTTACTAGTTTTGCTCGTTTTACTAGTTTTGCTCGTTTTACTCGTTTTACTCGTTTTACTCGTTTTACTCGTTTTACTCGTTTTACTCGTTTTACTCGTTTTACTCGTTTTACTCGTTTTACTAGTTTTACTAGTTTTGCTCGTTTTACTCGTTTTACTCGTTTTACTAGTTTTGCTCGTTTTACTCGTTTTGCTCGTTTTACTCGTTTTACTGGTTTTACTAGTTTTACTAGTTTTACTCGTTTTACTAGTTTTACTAGTTTTGCTCGTTTTTCTCGTTTTACTCGTTTTACTCGTTTTACTCGTTTTACTCGTTTTACTCGTTTTACTCGTTTTACTAGTTTTGCTCGTTTTACTCGTTTTGCTCGTTTTACTCGTTTTACTGGTTTTACTAGTTTTACTCGTTTTACTCGTTTTACTCGTTTTACTCGTTTTACTCGTTTTACTCGTTTTACTCGTTTTACTCGTTTTACTCGTTTTACTCGTTTTACTCGTTTTACTCGTTTTACTCGTTTTACTCGTTTTACTCGTTTTACTCGTTTTACTCGTTTTACTCGTTTTACTCGTTTAACTAGTTTTACTCGTTTTACTCGTTTTACTCGTTTTACTCGCTTTACTCGTTTTACTCGTTTTACTCGTTTTACTCGTTTTACTCGTTTTACTCGTTTTACTCGTTTTACTCGTTTTACTCGTTTTACTCGTTTTACTCGTTTTACTCGTTTTACTCGTTTTACTCGTTTTACTCGTTTTACTCGTTTTACTCGTTTTACTCGTTTTACTCGTTTTACTCGTTATACTCGTTTTACTAGTTTTACTCGTTTTACTAGTTTTACTAGTTTTACTAGTTTTACTCGTTTTACTCGTTTTACTCGTTTTACTCGTTTTACTCGTTTTACTCGTTTTACTCGTTTTACTCGTTTTACTCGTTTTACTCGTTTTACTCGTTTTACTCGTTTTACTCGTTTTACTCGTTTTACTAGTTTTGCTCGTTTTACTCGTTTTGCTCGTTTTACTCGTTTTGCTCGTTTTACTCGTTTTACTCGTTTTCCTCGTTTTACTCGTTTTACTCGTTTTACTCGTTTTTACTAGTTTTACTAGTTTTACTCGTTTTACTCGTTTTACTCGTTTTACTCGTTTTACTCGTTTTACTCGTTTTACTCGTTTTACTCGTTTTACTCGTTTTACTCGTTTTACTCGTTTTACTCGTTTTACTCGTTTTACTCGTTTTACTCGTTTTACTCGTTTTACTCGTTTTACTCGTTTTACTCGTTTTACTCGGTTTACTCGTTTTACTCGCTTTACTCGTTTTACTCGCTTTACTCGTTTTACTCGTTTTACTCGTTTTACTCGTTTTACTCGTTTTACTCGTTTTACTCGTTTTACTCGTTTTACTCGATTTACTCGTTTTACTCGTTTTACTCGTTTTACTCGTTTTACTCGTTTTACTCGTTTTACTCGCTTTACTCGCTTTACTCGTTTTACTCGTTTTACTCGTTTTACTCGTTTTACTCGCTTTACTCGCTTTACTCGTTTTACTCGTTTTACTCGTTTTACTCGTTTTACTCGTTTTACTCGTTTTACTCGATTTACTCGTTTTACTCGTTTTACTCGTTTTACTCGTTTTACTCGTTTTACTCGTTTAACTAGTTTTACTCGTTTTACTCGTTTTACTCGTTTTACTCGTTTTACTCGTTTTACTCGTTTTACTCGTTTTACTCGTTTTACTCGTTTTACTCGTTTTACTCGTTTTACTAGTTTTGCTCGTTTTACTAGTTTTGCTCGTTTTACTCGTTTTACTCGTTTTACTCGTTTTACTCGTTTTACTCGTTTTACTCGTTTTACTCGTTTTACTCGTTTTACTAGATTTACTAGTTTTGCTCGTTTTACTCGTTTTACTCGTTTTACTAGTTTTGCTCGTTTTACTCGTTTTGCTCGTTTTACTCGTTTTACTGGTTTTACTAGTTTTACTAGTTTTACTCGTTTTACTAGTTTTACTAGTTTTGCTCGTTTTACTCGTTTTACTCGTTTTACTCGTTTTACTCGTTTTACTCGTTTTACTCGTTTTACTAGTTTTGCTCGTTTTACTCGTTTTGCTCGTTTTACTCGTTTTACTGGTTTTACTAGTTTTACTCGTTTTACTCGTTTTACTCGTTTTACTCGTTTTACTCGTTTTACTCGTTTTACTTGTTTTACTCGTTTTACTCGTTTTACTCGTTTTACTCGTTTTACTCGTTTTACTCGTTTTACTCGTTTTACTCGTTTTACTCGTTTTACTCGTTTTACTCGTTTTACTCGTTTTACTCGTTTTACTCGTTTAACTAGTTTTACTCGTTTTACTCGTTTTACTCGTTTTACTCGCTTTACTCGTTTTACTCGTTTTACTCGTTTTACTCGTTTTACTCGTTTTACTCGTTTTACTCGTTTTACTCGTTTTACTCGTTTTACTCGTTTTACTCGTTTTACTCGTTTTACTCGTTTTACTCGTTTTACTCGTTTTACTCGTTTTACTCGTTTTACTCGTTTTACTCGTTTTACTAGTTTTACTCGTTATACTCGTTTTACTAGTTTTACTCGTTTTACTAGTTTTACTAGTTTTGCTCGTTTTACTCGTTTTACTCGTTTTACTCGTTTTACTCGTTTTACTCGTTTTACTCGTTTTACTCGTTTTACTCGTTTTACTCGTTTTACTCGTTTTACTCGTTTTACTCGTTTTACTCGTTTTACTCGTTTTACTCGTTTTACTAGTTTTGCTCGTTTTACTCGTTTTACTCGTTTTACTAGTTTTGCTCGTTTTACTCGTTTTGCTCGTTTTACTCGTTTTACTGGTTTTACTAGTTTTACTAGTTTTACTCGTTTTACTCGTTTTACTAGTTTTACTAGTTTTACTCGTTTTACTCGTTTTACTCGTTTTGCTCGTTTTACTCGTTTTGCTCGTTTTACTCGTTTTACTCGTTTTCCTCGTTTTACTCGTTTTACTCGTTTTACTCGTTTTTACTAGTTTTACTAGTTTTACTCGTTTTACTCGTTTTACTCGTTTTACTCGTTTTACTCGCTTTACTCGCTTTACTCGTTTTACTCGTTTTACTCGTTTTACTCGTTTTACTCGCTTTACTCGCTTTACTCGTTTTACTCGTTTTACTCGTTTTACTCGTTTTACTCGTTTTACTCGTTTTACTCGATTTACTCGTTTTACTCGTTTTACTCGTTTTACTCGTTTTACTCGTTTTACTCGTTTAACTAGTTTTACTCGTTTTACTCGTTTTACTCGTTTTACTCGTTTTACTCGTTTTACTCGTTTTACTCGTTTTACTCGTTTTACTAGTTTTGCTCGTTTTACTAGTTTTGCTCGTTTTACTCGTTTTACTCGTTTTACTCGTTTTACTCGTTTTACTCGTTTTACTCGTTTTACTCGTTTTACTAGTTTTACTAGTTTTGCTCGTTTTACTCGTTTTACTCGTTTTACTAGTTTTGCTCGTTTTACTCGTTTTGCTCGTTTTACTCGTTTTACTGGTTTTACTAGTTTTACTAGTTTTACTCGTTTTACTCGTTTTACTAGTTTTACTAGTTTTACTCGTTTTTCTCGTTTTACTCGTTTTACTCGTTTTACTCGTTTTGCTCGTTTTACTCGTTTTACTCGTTTTCCTCGTTTTACTCGGTTTACTCGTTTTACTCGTTTTACTCGTTTTACTCGTTTTACTCGTTTTACTCGATTTACTCGTTTAACTCGTTTTACTCGTTTTTACTAGTTTTGCTCGTTTTACTCGTTTTACTCGTTTTACTAGTTTTACTAGTTTTACTCGTTTTACTCGTTTTACTAGTTTTACTAGTTTTGCTCGTTTTACTCGTTTTACTCGTTTTACTCGTTTTACTCGTTTTACTCGTTTTACTCGTTTTACTCGTTTTACTAGTTTTGCTCGTTTTACTCGTTTTGCTCGTTTTACTCGTTTTACTGGTTTTACTAGTTTTACTCGTTTTACTCGTTTTACTCGTTTTACTCGTTTTACTCGTTTTACTCGTTTTACTCGTTTTACTCGTTTTACTCGTTTTACTCGTTTTACTCGTTTAACTAGTTTTACTCGTTTTACTCGTTTTACTCGTTTTACTCGTTTTACTCGTTTTACTCGTTTTACTCGTTTTACTCGTTTTACTCGTTTTACTCGTTTTACTCGTTTTACTCGTTTTACTCGTTTTACTCGTTTTACTAGTTTTACTAGTTTTGCTCGTTTTACTCGTTTTACTCGTTTTACTAGTTTTGCTCGTTTTACTCGTTTTGCTCGTTTTACTCGTTTTACTGGTTTTACTAGTTTTACTAGTTTTACTCGTTTTACTCGTTTTACTCGTTTTACTCGTTTTACTCGTTTTACTCGTTTTACTCGTTTTACTCGTTTTACTCGTTTTACTCGTTTTACTCGTTTTACTCGTTTTACTCGTTTTACTCGTTTTACTCGTTTTACTCGTTTTACTAGTTTTACTAGTTTTGCTCGTTTTACTCGTTTTACTCGTTTTACTAGTTTTGCTCGTTTTACTCGTTTTGCTCGTTTTACTCGTTTTACTGGTTTTACTAGTTTTACTGGTTTTACTAGTTTTACTCGTTTTACTCGTTTTACTCGTTTTACTCGTTTAACTAGTTTTACTCGTTTTACTAGTTTTACTAGTTTTGCTCGTTTTACTCGTTTTACTCGTTTTACTCGTTTTACTCGTTTTACTCGTTTTACTCGTTTTACTCGTTTTACTCGTTTTACTAGTTTTGCTCGTTTTACTCGTTTTGCTCGTTTTACTCGTTTTACTCGTTTTACTCGTTTTACTCGTTTTACTCGTTTAACTAGTTTTACTCGTTTTACTCGTTTTACTCGTTTTACTCGTTTTACTCGTTTTACTCGTTTTACTCGTTTTACTCGTTTTACTCGTTTTACTCGTTTTACTCGTTTTACTCGTTTTACTCGTTTTACTCGTTTTACTCGTTTTACTCGTTTTACTCGTTTTACTCGTTTTACTCGTTTTACTCGTTTTACTAGTTTTACTAGTTTTACTCGTTTTACTCGTTTTACTCGTTTTACTCGTTTTACTCGTTTTGCTCGTTTTGCTCGTTTTACTCGTTTTACTCGTTTTCCTCGTTTTACTCGGTTTACTCGTTTTACTCGTTTTACTCGTTTTACTCGTTTTACTCGTTTTACTCGTTTTACTCGTTTTACTCGTTTTACTCGATTTACTCGTTTAACTCGTTTTACTCGTTTTTACTAGTTTTGCTCGTTTTACTCGTTTTACTCGTTTTACTAGTTTTACTAGTTTTACTCGTTTTACTCGTTTTACTAGTTTTACTAGTTTTGCTCGTTTTACTCGTTTTACTCGTTTTACTCGTTTTACTCGTTTTACTCGTTTTACTCGTTTTACTAGTTTTGCTCGTTTTACTCGTTTTGCTCGTTTTACTCGTTTTACTCGTTTTACTCGTTTTACTCGTTTTACTCGTTTTGCTCGTTTTACTCGTTTTACTCGTTTTCCTCGTTTTACTCGGTTTACTCGTTTTACTCGTTTTACTCGTTTTACTCGTTTTACTCGTTTTACTCGTTTTACTCGTTTTACTCGTTTTACTCGATTTACTCGTTTAACTCGTTTTACTCGTTTTTACTAGTTTTGCTCGTTTTACTCGTTTTACTCGTTTTACTAGTTTTACTAGTTTTACTCGTTTTACTCGTTTTACTAGTTTTACTAGTTTTGCTCGTTTTACTCGTTTTACTCGTTTTACTCGTTTTACTCGTTTTACTCGTTTTACTAGTTTTGCTCGTTTTACTCGTTTTGCTCGTTTTACTCGTTTTACTCGTTTTACTCGTTTTACTCGTTTTACTCGTTTTACTCGTTTTACTCGTTTTACTCGTTTTACTCGTTTTACTCGTTTTACTCGTTTTACTCGTTTTACTCGTTTTACTCGTTTTACTCGTTTTACTCGTTTTACTCGTTTAACTAGTTTTACTCGTTTTACTCGTTTTACTCGTTTTACTCGTTTTACTCGTTTTACTCGTTTTACTCGTTTTACTCGTTTTACTCGTTTTACTCGTTTTACTCGTTTTACTCGTTTTACTCGTTTTACTCGTTTTACTCGTTTTACTCGTTTTACTCGTTTTACTCGTTTTACTCGTTTTACTCGTTTTACTAGTTTTACTAGTTTTGCTCGTTTTACTCGTTTTACTCGTTTTACTCGTTTTGCTCGTTTTACTCGTTTTGCTCGTTTTACTCGTTTTACTGGTTTTACTAGTTTTACTAGTTTTACTCGTTTTACTCGTTTTACTAGTTTTACTAGTTTTACTCGTTTTACTCGTTTTACTCGTTTTACTCGTTTTACTCGTTTTACTCGTTTTGCTCGTTTTACTCGTTTTACTCGTTTTCCTCGTTTTACTCGGTTTACTCGTTTTACTCGTTTTACTCGTTTTACTCGTTTTACTCGTTTTACTCGTTTTACTCGTTTTACTCGTTTTACTCGTTTTACTCGTTTTACTCGTTTTACTCGTTTTACTAGTTTTGCTCGTTTTGCTCGTTTTGCTCGTTTTACTCGTTTTACTGGTTTTACTAGTTTTACTCGCTTTACTCGTTTTACTCGTTTTACTCGTTTTACTCGTTTTACTCGTTTTACTCGTTTTACTCGTTTTACTCGTTTTACTCGTTTTACTAGTTTTACTCGTTATACTCGTTTTACTAGTTTTACTCGTTTTACTAGTTTTACTAGTTTTGCTCGTTTTACTCGTTTTACTCGTTTTACTCGTTTTACTCGTTTTACTCGTTTTACTCGTTTTACTCGTTTTACTCGTTTTACTCGTTTTACTCGTTTTACTCGTTTTACTCGTTTTACTCGTTTTACTCGTTTTACTAGTTTTGCTCGTTTTACTCGTTTTACTCGTTTTACTAGTTTTGCTCGTTTTACTCGTTTTGCTCGTTTTACTCGTTTTACTGGTTTTACTAGTTTTACTAGTTTTACTCGTTTTACTCGTTTTACTAGTTTTGCTCGTTTTACTCGTTTTGCTCGTTTTACTCGTTTTACTCGTTTTACTCGTTTTACTCGTTTTACTCGTTTTACTCGTTTTACTCGTTTTACTCGTTTTACTCGTTTTACTCGTTTTACTCGTTTTACTCGTTTTACTCGTTTTACTCGTTTTACTCGTTTTACTCGTTTTACTCGTTTAACTAGTTTTACTCGTTTTACTCGTTTTACTCGTTTTACTCGTTTTACTCGTTTTACTCGTTTTACTCGTTTTACTCGTTTTACTCGTTTTACTCGTTTTACTCGTTTTACTCGTTTTACTCGTTTTACTAGTTTTGCTCGTTTTACTCGTTTTACTCGTTTTACTCGTTTTACTCGTTTTACTCGTTTTACTCGTTTTACTCGTTTTACTCGTTTTACTCGTTTTACTCGTTTTACTCGTTTTACTCGTTTTACTCGTTTTACTCGTTTTACTCGTTTTACTAGTTTTACTCGTTATACTCGTTTTACTAGTTTTACTCGTTTTACTAGTTTTACTAGTTTTGCTCGTTTTACTCGTTTTACTCGTTTTACTCGTTTTACTCGTTTTACTCGTTTTACTCGTTTTACTCGTTTTACTCGTTTTACTCGTTTTACTCGTTTTACTCGTTTTACTAGTTTTACTCGTTTTACTCGTTTTACTAGTTTTACTAGTTTTGCTCGTTTTACTCGTTTTACTCGTTTTACTCGTTTTACTCGTTTTACTCGTTTTACTCGTTTTACTCGTTTTACTAGTTTTGCTCGTTTTACTCGTTTTGCTCGTTTTACTCGTTTTACTGGTTTTACTAGTTTTACTCGTTTTACTCGTTTTACTCGTTTTACTCGTTTTACTCGTTTTACTCGTTTTACTAGTTTTACTCGTTTTACTCGTTTTACTCGTTTTACTCGTTTTACTCGTTTTACTCGTTTAACTAGTTTTACTCGTTTTACTCGTTTTACTCGTTTTACTCGTTTTACTCGTTTTACTCGTTTTACTCGTTTTACTCGTTTTACTAGTTTTACTAGTTTTACTCGTTTTACTCGTTTTACTCGTTTTACTCGTTTTACTCGTTTTGCTCGTTTTACTCGTTTTACTCGTTTTCCTCGTTTTACTCGGTTTACTCGTTTTACTCGTTTTACTCGTTTTACTCGTTTTACTCGTTTTACTCGTTTTACTCGTTTTACTCGTTTTACTCGTTTTACTCGTTTTACTCGTTTTACTCGTTTTACTCGTTTTACTCGTTTTACTCGTTTTACTCGTTTAACTAGTTTTACTCGTTTTACTCGTTTTACTCGTTTTACTCGTTTTAATCGTTTTACTCGTTTTACTCGTTTTACTCGTTTTACTCGTTTTACTCGTTTTACTCGTTTTACTCGTTTTACTCGTTTTACTCGTTTTACTCGTTTTACTCGTTTTACTCGTTTTACTGGTTTTACTCGTTTTACTAGTTTTACTAGTTTTGCTCGTTTTACTCGTTTTACTCGTTTTACTAGTTTTGCTCGTATTACTCGTTTTGCTCGTTTTACTCGTTTTACTGGTTTTACTAGTTTTACTAGTTTTACTCGTTTTACTCGTTTTACTAGTTTTACTAGTTTTACTCGTTTTACTCGTTTTACTCGTTTTACTCGTTTTGCTCGTTTTGCTCGTTTTACTCGTTTTACTCGTTTTCCTCGTTTTACTCGGTTTACTCGTTTTACTCGTTTTACTCGTTTTACTCGTTTTACTCGTTTTACTCGTTTTACTCGTTTTACTCGTTTTACTCGTTTTACTCGTTTTACTCGTTTTACTCGTTTTACTAGTTTTACTCGTTTTACTCGTTTTACTCGTTTTACTCGTTTTACTCGTTTTACTCGTTTTACTCGTTTTCCTCGTTTTACTCGGTTTACTCGTTTTACTCGTTTTACTCGTTTTACTCGTTTTACTCGTTTTACTCGTTTTACTCGTTTTACTCGATTTACTCGTTTAACTCGTTTTACTCGTTTTTACTAGTTTTGCTCGTTTTACTCGTTTTACTCGTTTTACTAGTTTTACTAGTTTTACTCGTTTTACTCGTTTTACTAGTTTTACTAGTTTTGCTCGTTTTACTCGTTTTACTCGTTTTACTCGTTTTGCTCGTTTTACTCGTTTTACTCGTTTTACTAGTTTTACTAGTTTTACTCGTTTTACTCGTTTTACTAGTTTTACTAGTTTTGCTCGTTTTACTCGTTTTACTCGTTTTACTCGTTTTACTCGTTTTACTCGTTTTACTCGTTTTACTCGTTTTGCTCGTTTTACTCGTTTTGCTCGTTTTACTCGTTTTACTGGTTTTACTCGTTTTACTCGTTTTACTCGTTTTACTCGTTTTACTCGTTTTACTCGTTTTACTCGTTTTACTCGTTTTACTCGTTTTACTCGTTTTACTCGTTTAACTAGTTTTACTCGTTTTACTCGTTTTACTCGTTTTACTCGTTTTACTCGTTTTACTCGTTTTACTCGTTTTACTCGTTTTACTCGTTTTACTCGTTTTACTCGTTTTACTCGTTTTACTCGTTTTACTCGTTTTACTCGTTTTACTCGTTTTACTCGTTTTACTCGTTTTACTCGTTTTACTAGTTTTGCTAGTTTTACTCGTTTTACTCGTTTTACTCGTTTTACTCGTTTTACTCGTTTTACTCGTTTTACTCGTTTTACTCGTTTTACTCGTTTTACTCGTTTTACTCGTTTTACTCGTTTTACTCGTTTTACTCGTTTTACTCGTTTTACTCGTTTTACTCGTTTTACTCGTTTTACTCGTTTTACTCGTTTTACTAGTTTTACTAGTTTTGCTCGTTTTACTCGTTTTACTCGTTTTACTAGTTTTGCTCGTTTTACTCGTTTTGCTCGTTTTACTCGTTTTACTGGTTTTACTAGTTTTACTAGTTTTACTCGTTTTACTCGTTTTACTAGTTTTACTAGTTTTACTCGTTTTACTCGTTTTACTCGTTTTACTCGTTTTACTCGTTTTGCTCGTTTTACTCGTTTTACTCGTTTTCCTCGTTTTACTCGGTTTACTCGTTTTACTCGTTTTACTCGTTTTACTCGTTTTACTCGTTTTACTCGTTTTACTCGTTTTACTCGTTTTACTCGTTTTACTCGTTTTACTCGTTTTACTCGTTTTACTCGATTTACTCGTTTAACTCGTTTTACTCGTTTTTACTAGTTTTGCTCGTTTTACTCGTTTTACTCGTTTTACTCGTTTTACTCGTTTTACTCGTTTTACTAGTTTTACTAGTTTTACTCGTTTTACTCGTTTTACTAGTTTTACTAGTTTTGCTCGTTTTACTCGTTTTACTCGTTTTACTCGTTTTACTCGTTTTACTCGTTTTACTCGTTTTACTCGTTTTACTCGTTTTACTAGTTTTGCTCGTTTTACTCGTTTTGCTCGTTTTACTCGTTTTACTCGTTTTACTCGATTTACTCGTTTAACTCGTTTTACTCGTTTTTACTAGTTTTGCTCGTTTTACTCGTTTTACTCGTTTTACTAGTTTTACTAGTTTTACTCGTTTTACTCGTTTTACTAGTTTTACTAGTTTTGCTCGTTTTACTCGTTTTACTCGTTTTACTCGTTTTACTCGTTTTACTCGTTTTACTCGTTTTACTAGTTTTGCTCGTTTTACTCGTTTTGCTCGTTTTACTCGTTTTACTGGTTTTACTAGTTTTACTCGTTTTACTCGTTTTACTCGTTTTACTCGTTTTACTCGTTTTACTCGTTTTACTAGTTTTACTCGTTTTACTCGTTTTACTCGTTTTACTCGTTTTACTCGTTTTACTCGTTTAACTAGTTTTACTCGTTTTACTCGTTTTACTCGTTTTACTCGTTTTACTCGTTTTACTCGTTTTACTCGTTTTACTCGTTTTACTCGTTTTACTCGTTTTACTCGTTTTACTCGTTTTACTCGTTTTACTCGTTTTACTCGTTTTACTCGTTTTACTCGTTTTACTAGTTTTACTAGTTTTACTCGTTTTACTCGTTTTACTCGTTTTACTCGTTTTACTCGTTTTACTCGTTTTACTCGTTTTGCTCGTTTTACTCGTTTTACTCGTTTTCCTCGTTTTACTCGGTTTACTCGTTTTACTCGTTTTACTCGTTTTACTCGTTTTACTCGTTTTACTCGTTTTACTCGTTTTACTCGTTTTACTCGTTTTACTCGTTTTACTCGTTTTACTCGTTTTACTCGTTTTACTCGTTTAACTAGTTTTACTCGTTTTACTCGTTTTAACTCGTTTTACTCGTTTTAATCGTTTTACTCGTTTTACTCGTTTTACTCGTTTTACTCGTTTTACTCGTTTTACTCGTTTTACTCGTTTTACTCGTTTTACTCGTTTTACTCGTTTTACTCGTTTTACTCGTTTTACTCGTTTTACTCGTTTTACTCGTTTTACTAGTTTTACTAGTTTTGCTCGTTTTACTCGTTTTACTCGTTTTACTAGTTTTGCTCGTTTTACTCGTTTTACTCGTTTTGCTCGTTTTACTCGTTTTACTGGTTTTACTAGTTTTACTAGTTTTACTCGTTTTACTCGTTTTACTAGTTTTACTAGTTTTACTCGTTTTACTCGTTTTACTCGTTTTACTCGTTTTGCTCGTTTTGCTCGTTTTACTCGTTTTACTCGTTTTCCTCGTTTTACTCGGTTTACTCGTTTTACTCGTTTTACTCGTTTTACTCGTTTTACTCGTTTTACTCGTTTTACTCGTTTTACTCGTTTTACTCGTTTTACTACTCGTTTTACTCGTTTTACTAGTTTTACTCGTTTTACTCGTTTTACTCGTTTTACTCGTTTTACTCGTTTTACTCGTTTAACTAGTTTTACTCGTTTTACTCGTTTTACTCGTTTTACTCGTTTTACTCGTTTTACTCGTTTTACTCGTTTTACTCGTTTTACTCGTTTTCCTCGTTTTACTCGGTTTACTCGTTTTACTCGTTTTACTCGTTTTACTCGTTTTACTCGTTTTACTCGTTTTACTCGTTTTACTCGTTTTACTCGATTTACTCGTTTAACTCGTTTTACTCGTTTTTACTAGTTTTGCTCGTTTTACTCGTTTTACTCGTTTTACTAGTTTTACTAGTTTTACTCGTTTTACTCGTTTTACTAGTTTTACTAGTTTTGCTCGTTTTACTCGTTTTACTCGTTTTACTCGTTTTACTCGTTTTACTCGTTTTACTCGTTTTACTAGTTTTGCTCGTTTTACTCGTTTTGCTCGTTTTACTCGTTTTACTGGTTTTACTCGTTTTACTCGTTTTACTCGTTTTACTCGTTTTACTCGTTTTACTCGTTTTACTCGTTTTACTCGTTTTACTCGTTTTACTCGTTTTACTCGTTTTACTCGTTTTACTCGTTTTACTCGTTTAACTAGTTTTACTCGTTTTACTCGTTTTACTCGTTTTACTCGTTTTACTCGTTTTACTCGTTTTACTCGTTTTACTCGTTTTACTCGTTTTACTCGTTTTACTCGTTTTACTCGTTTTACTCGTTTTACTCGTTTTACTCGTTTTACTCGTTTTACTCGTTTTACTCGTTTTACTAGTTTTGCTAGTTTTACTCGTTTTACTCGTTTTACTCGTTTTACTCGTTTTACTCGTTTTACTCGTTTTACTCGTTTTACTCGTTTTACTCGTTTTACTCGTTTTACTCGTTTTACTCGTTTTACTCGTTTTACTCGTTTTACTCGTTTTACTAGTTTTACTAGTTTTGCTCGTTTTACTCGTTTTACTCGTTTTACTAGTTTTGCTCGTTTTACTCGTTTTGCTCGTTTTACTCGTTTTACTGGTTTTACTAGTTTTACTAGTTTTACTCGTTTTACTCGTTTTACTAGTTTTACTAGTTTTACTCGTTTTACTCGTTTTACTCGTTTTACTCGTTTTACTCGTTTTGCTCGTTTTACTCGTTTTACTCGTTTTCCTCGTTTTACTCGGTTTACTCGTTTTACTCGTTTTACTCGTTTTACTCGTTTTACTCGTTTTACTCGTTTTACTCGTTTTACTCGTTTTACTCGTTTTACTCGTTTTACTCGTTTTACTCGTTTTACTCGTTTTACTCGTTTTACTCGTTTTACTCGTTTTACTCGATTTACTCGTTTAACTCGTTTTACTCGTTTTTACTAGTTTTGCTCGTTTTACTCGTTTTACTCGTTTTACTCGTTTTACTCGTTTTACTCGTTTTACTAGTTTTACTAGTTTTACTCGTTTTACTCGTTTTACTAGTTTTACTAGTTTTGCTCGTTTTACTCGTTTTACTCGTTTTACTCGTTTTACTCGTTTTACTCGTTTTACTCGTTTTACTAGTTTTGCTCGTTTTACTCGTTTTGCTCGTTTTACTCGTTTTACTGGTTTTACTAGTTTTACTCGTTTTACTCGTTTTGCTCGTTTTACTCGTTTTACTCGTTTTACTAGTTTTACTCGTTTTACTAGTTTTGCTCGTTTTACTCGTTTTACTCGTTTTACTCGTTTTACTCGTTTTACTCGTTTTACTCGTTTTACTCGTTTTACTCGTTTTACTCGTTTTACTAGTTTTACTCGTTTTACTCGTTTTACTCGTTTTACTCGTTTTACTCGTTTTACTCGTTTTACTCGTTTTACTCGTTTTACTCGTTTTACTCGTTTTACTCGTTTTATTCGTTTTACTCGTTTTACCCGTTTTACTCGTTTTACCCGTTTTACCCGTTTTACTCGTTTTACCCGTTTTACTCGTTTTGCCCGTTTTACTCGTTTTACTCGTTTTACTCGTTTTACTCGTTTTACTAGTTTTGCTCGTTTTACTCGTTTTGCTCGTTTTACTCGTTTTACTGGTTTTACTAGTTTTACTAGTTTTACTCGTTTTACTCGTTTTACTAGTTTTACTAGTTTTACTCGTTTTACTCGTTTTACTCGTTTTACTCGTTTTACTCGTTTTGCTCGTTTTACTCGTTTTACTCGTTTTCCTCGTTTTACTCGGTTTACTCGTTTTACTCGTTTTACTCGTTTTACTCGTTTTACTCGTTTTACTCGTTTTACTCGTTTTACTCGTTTTACTCGTTTTACTCGTTTTACTCGTTTTACTCGTTTTACTCGTTTTACTCGTTTTACTCGTTTTACTCGTTTTACTCGATTTACTCGTTTAACTCGTTTTACTCGTTTTTACTAGTTTTGCTCGTTTTACTCGTTTTACTCGTTTTACTCGTTTTACTCGTTTTACTCGTTTTACTAGTTTTACTAGTTTTACTCGTTTTACTCGTTTTACTAGTTTTACTAGTTTTGCTCGTTTTACTCGTTTTACTCGTTTTACTCGTTTTACTCGTTTTACTCGTTTTACTCGTTTTACTCGTTTTACTAGTTTTGCTCGTTTTACTCGTTTTGCTCGTTTTACTCGTTTTACTCGTTTTACTCGATTTACTCGTTTAACTCGTTTTACTCGTTTTTACTAGTTTTGCTCGTTTTACTCGTTTTACTCGTTTTACTAGTTTTACTAGTTTTACTCGTTTTACTCGTTTTACTAGTTTTACTAGTTTTGCTCGTTTTACTCGTTTTACTCGTTTTACTCGTTTTACTCGTTTTACTCGTTTTACTCGTTTTACTAGTTTTGCTCGTTTTACTCGTTTTGCTCGTTTTACTCGTTTTACTGGTTTTACTAGTTTTACTCGTTTTACTCGTTTTACTCGTTTTACTCGTTTTACTCGTTTTACTCGTTTTACTAGTTTTACTCGTTTTACTCGTTTTACTCGTTTTACTCGTTTTACTCGTTTTACTCGTTTAACTAGTTTTACTCGTTTTACTCGTTTTACTCGTTTACTCGTTTTACTCGTTTTACTCGTTTTACTCGTTTTACTCGTTTTACTCGTTTTACTCGTTTTACTCGTTTTACTCGTTTTACTCGTTTTACTCGTTTTACTCGTTTTACTCGTTTTACTCGTTTTACTCGTTTTACTCGTTTTACTCGTTTTACTCGTTTTACTAGTTTTACTAGTTTTACTCGTTTTAATCGTTTTACTCGTTTTACTCGTTTTACTCGTTTTACTCGTTTTACTCGTTTTACTCGTTTTGCTCGTTTTACTCGTTTTACTCGTTTTCCTCGTTTTACTCGGTTTACTCGTTTTACTCGTTTTACTCGTTTTACTCGTTTTACTCGTTTTACTCGTTTTACTCGTTTTACTCGTTTTACTCGTTTTACTCGTTTTACTCGTTTTACTCGTTTTACTCGTTTAACTAGTTTTACTCGTTTTACTCGTTTTACTCGTTTTACTCGTTTTAATCGTTTTACTCGTTTTACTCGTTTTACTCGTTTTACTCGTTTTACTCGTTTTACTCGTTTTACTCGTTTTACTCGTTTTACTCGTTTTACTCGTTTTACTCGTTTTACTCGTTTTACTAGTTTTACTAGTTTTGCTCGTTTTACTCGTTTTACTCGTTTTACTAGTTTTGCTCGTTTTACTCGTTTTACTCGTTTTGCTCGTTTTACTCGTTTTACTGGTTTTACTAGTTTTACTAGTTTTACTCGTTTTACTCGTTTTACTAGTTTTACTAGTTTTACTCGTTTTACTCGTTTTACTCGTTTTACTCGTTTTGCTCGTTTTGCTCGTTTTACTCGTTTTACTCGTTTTCCTCGTTTTACTCGGTTTACTCGTTTTACTCGTTTTACTCGTTTTACTCGTTTTACTCGTTTTACTCGTTTTACTCGTTTTACTCGTTTTACTCGTTTTACTCGTTTTACTCGTTTTACTCGTTTTACTAGTTTTACTCGTTTTACTCGTTTTACTCGTTTTACTCGTTTTACTCGTTTTACTCGTTTAACTAGTTTTACTCGTTTTACTCGTTTTACTCGTTTTACTCGTTTTACACGTTTTACTCGTTTTACTCGTTTTACTCGTTTTACTCGTTTTCCTCGTTTTACTCGGTTTACTCGTTTTACTCGTTTTACTCGTTTTACTCGTTTTACTCGTTTTACTCGTTTTACTCGTTTTACTCGTTTTACTCGATTTACTCGTTTAACTCGTTTTACTCGTTTTTACTAGTTTTGCTCGTTTTACTCGTTTTACTCGTTTTACTAGTTTTACTAGTTTTACTCGTTTTACTCGTTTTACTAGTTTTACTAGTTTTGCTCGTTTTACTCGTTTTACTCGTTTTACTCGTTTTACTCGTTTTACTCGTTTTACTCGTTTTACTAGTTTTGCTCGTTTTACTCGTTTTGCTCGTTTTACTCGTTTTACTGGTTTTACTCGTTTTACTCGTTTTACTCGTTTTACTCGTTTTACTCGTTTTACTCGTTTTACTCGTTTTACTCGTTTTACTCGTTTTACTCGTTTTACTCGTTTTAC
This sequence comes from Andrena cerasifolii, assembly GCF_050908995.1. NCBI lineage: Eukaryota > Metazoa > Arthropoda > Insecta > Hymenoptera > Andrenidae > Andrena > Andrena cerasifolii. The sequence continues at coordinate 20,973 of NW_027486198.1, forward strand.
TCGTTTAACTAGTTTTACTCGTTTTACTCGTTTTACTCGTTTTACTCGTTTTACTCGTTTTACTCGTTTTACTCGTTTTACTCGTTTTACTCGTTTTACTCGTTTTACTCGTTTTACTCGTTTTACTCGTTTTACTCGTTTTACTCGTTTTACTCGTTTTACTCGTTTTACTCGTTTTACTAGTTTTGCTAGTTTTACTCGTTTTACTCGTTTTACTCGTTTTACTCGTTTTACTCGTTTTACTCGTTTTACTCGTTTTACTCGTTTTACTCGTTTTACTCGTTTTACTCGTTTTACTCGTTTTACTCGTTTTACTCGTTTTACTCGTTTTACTCGTTTTACTAGTTTTACTAGTTTTGCTCGTTTTACTCGTTTTACTCGTTTTACTAGTTTTGCTCGTTTTACTCGTTTTGCTCGTTTTACTCGTTTTACTGGTTTTACTAGTTTTACTAGTTTTACTCGTTTTACTCGTTTTACTAGTTTTACTAGTTTTACTCGTTTTACTCGTTTTACTCGTTTTACTCGTTTTACTCGTTTTGCTCGTTTTACTCGTTTTACTCGTTTTCCTCGTTTTACTCGGTTTACTCGTTTTACTCGTTTTACTCGTTTTACTCGTTTTACTCGTTTTACTCGTTTTACTCGTTTTACTCGTTTTACTCGTTTTACTCGTTTTACTCGTTTTACTCGTTTTACTCGTTTTACTCGTTTTACTCGTTTTACTCGATTTACTCGTTTAACTCGTTTTACTCGTTTTTACTAGTTTTGCTCGTTTTACTCGTTTTACTCGTTTTACTCGTTTTACTCGTTTTACTCGTTTTACTAGTTTTACTAGTTTTACTCGTTTTACTCGTTTTACTAGTTTTACTAGTTTTGCTCGTTTTACTCGTTTTACTCGTTTTACTCGTTTTACTCGTTTTACTCGTTTTACTCGTTTTACTAGTTTTGCTCGTTTTACTCGTTTTGCTCGTTTTACTCGTTTTACTGGTTTTACTAGTTTTACTCGTTTTACTCGTTTTACTCGTTTTACTCGTTTTACTCGTTTTACTCGTTTTACTCGTTTTACTCGTTTTACTCGTTTTACTCGTTTTACTCGTTTTACTCGTTTTACTCGTTTTACTCGTTTTACTCGTTTTACTCGTTTTACTCGTTTTACTCGTTTTACTCGTTTTACTCGTTTAACTAGTTTTACTCGTTTTACTCGTTTTACTCGTTTTACTCGTTTTACTCGTTTTACTCGTTTTACTCGTTTTACTCGTTTTACTCGTTTTACTCGTTTTACTCGTTTTACTCGTTTTACTCGTTTTACTCGTTTTACTCGTTTTACTCGTTTTACTCGTTTTACTCGTTTTACTCGTTTTACTCGTTTTACTCGTTTTACTCGTTTTACTCGTTTTACTCGTTTTACTCGTTTTACTCGTTTTACTCGTTTTACTCGTTTTACTCGTTTTACTCGTTTTACTCGTTTTACTCGTTTTACTCGTTTTACTCGTTTTACTCGTTTTACTCGTTTTACTCGTTTTACTCGTTTTACTCGTTTTACTCGTTTTACTCGTTTTACTCGTTTTACTCGTTTTACTCGTTTTACTCGTTTTACTCGTTTTACTCGTTTTACTCGTTTTACTCGTTTTACTCGTTTTACTCGTTTTACTCGTTTTACTCGTTTTACTCGTTTTACTCGTTTTACTAGTTTTACTCGTTATACTCGTTTTACTAGTTTTACTCGTTTTACTCGTTTTACTCGTTTTACTCGTTTTACTCGTTTTACTAGTTTTACTCGTTATACTCGTTTTACTAGTTTTACTCGTTTTACTCGTTTTACTAGTTTTGCTCGTTTTACTCGTTTTACTCGTTTTACTCGTTTTACTCGTTTTACTCGTTTTACTCGTTTTACTCGTTTTACTCGTTTTACTCGTTTTACTCGTTTTACTAGTTTTACTCGTTATACTCGTTTTACTCGTTTTACTCGTTTTACTCGTTTTACTCGTTTTACTAGTTTTACTAGTTTTGCTCGTTTTACTCGTTTTACTCGTTTTACACGTTTTACTCGTTTTACTCGTTTTACTCGTTTTACTAGTTTTGCTCGTTTTACTCGTTTTACTCGTTTTACTCGTTTTACTAGTTTTGCTCGTTTTACTCGTTTTACTCGTTTTACTCGTTTTACTCGTTTTACTCGTTTTACTAGTTTTACTCGTTTTACTCGTTTTACTCGTTTTACTAGTTTTACTACTTTTACTCGTTTTACTCGTTTTAATCGTTTCACTCGTTTTACTCGTTTTACTCGTTTTACTCGTTTTACTCGTTTTATTCGTTTTACTCGTTTTACTCGTTTTACTCGTTTTACTCGTTTTACTCGTTTTACTCGTTTTACTCGTTTTACTCGTTTTACTCGTTTTACTCGATTTACTCGTTTTACTCGTTTTACTCGTTTTACTCGTTTTACTCGTTTTACTAGTTTTACTCGTTTTACTCGTTTTACTCGTTTTACTCGTTTTACTCGTTTTACTCGTTTTACTCGTTTTACTCGTTTTACTCGTTTTACTCGTTTTACTCGTTTTATTCGTTTTACTCGTTTTACTCGTTTTACTCGTTTTACACGTTTTACTCGTTTTACTCGTTTTACTCGTTTTACTCGTTTTACTCGTTTTACTCGTTTTACTCGTTTTACTAGTTTTACTCGTTTTACTCGTTTTACTCGTTTTACTAGTTTTACTAGTTTTACTCGTTTTACTCGTTTTAATCGTTTCACTCGTTTTACTCGTTTTACTCGTTTTATTCGTTTTACTCGTTTTACTCGTTTTACTCGTTTTACTCGTTTTACTCGTTTTACTCGTTTTACTCGTTTTACTCGTTTTACTCGTTTTACTCGTTTTATTCGTTTTACTCGTTTTACACGTTTTACTCGTTTTACTCGTTTTACTCGTTTTACTCGTTTTACTCGTTTTACTCGTTTTACTCGTTTTACTCGTTTTACTCGTTTTACTCGTTTTACTCGTTTTACTCGTTTTACTCGTTTTACTCGTTTTACTCGTTTTACTCGTTTTACTCGTTTTACTCGTTTTACTCGTTTTACTCGTTTTACTCGTTTTATTCGTTTTACTCGTTTTACTCGTTTTACACGTTTTACACGTTTTACTCGTTTTACTCGTTTTACTCGTTTTACTCGTTTTACTCGTTTTACTCGTTTTACTCGTTTTACTCGTTTTACTCGTTTTACTCGTTTTACTAGTTTTACTCGTTATACTCGTTTTACTAGTTTTGCTCGTTTTACTCGTTTTACTCGTTTTACTCGTTTTACTCGTTTTACTCGTTTTACTAGTTTTACTCGTTTTACTCGTTTAACTCGTTTTACTCGTTTTACTCGTTTTACTCGTTTTACTCGTTTTACTCGTTTTAATCGTTTCACTCGTTTTACTCGTTTTACTCGTTTTATTCGTTTTACTCGTTTTACTCGTTTTACTCGTTTTACTCGTTTTACTCGTTTTACTCGTTTTACTCGTTTTACTCGTTTTACTCGTTTTACTCGTTTTACTCGTTTTACTCGTTTTATTCGATTTACTCGTTTTGCTCGTTTTACTCGTTTTACTCGTTTTACTCGTTTTACTCGTTTTACTCGTTTTACTAGTTTTACTCGTTTTACTCGTTTTACTCGTTTTACTCGTTTTACTCGTTTTACTCGATTTACTCGTTTTACTCGTTTTACTCGTTTTACTCGTTTTACTCGTTTTACTAGTTTTACTCGTTTTACTCGTTTTAATCGTTTTACTCGTTTTACTCGTTTTACTCGTTTTACTCGTTTTACTCGTTTTACTCGTTTTACTCGTTTTACTCGTTTTATTCGTTTTACTCGTTTTACTCGTTTTACTCGTTTTACACGTTTTACTCGTTTTACTCGTTTTACTCGTTTTACTCGTTTTACTCGTTTTACTCGTTTTACTCGTTTTACTAGTTTTACTCGTTTTACTCGTTTTACTCGTTTTACTAGTTTTACTAGTTTTACTCGTTTTACTCGTTTTACTCGTTTTACTCGTTTTACTCGTTTTACTCGTTTTACTCGTTTTACTCGTTTTATTCGTTTTACTCGTTTTACTCGTTTTACACGTTTTACACGTTTTACTCGTTTTACTCATTTTATTCGTTTTCCTCGTTTTACTCGTTTTACTCGTTTTACTCGTTTTACTCGTTTTACTCGTTTTACTCGTTTTACTCGTTTTACTCGTTTTACTCGTTTTACTCGTTTTATTCGTTTTACTCGTTTTACACGTTTTACTCGTTTTACTCGTTTTACACGTTTTACTCGTTTTACTCGTTTTACTCGTTTTACTCGTTTTACTCGTTTTACTCGTTTTACTCGTTTTACTCGTTTTACTAGTTTTACTCGTTATACTCGTTTTACTAGTTTTACTCGTTTTACTCGTTTTACTCGTTTTACTCGTTTTA
>NW_027486199.1:0-25405 GCF_050908995.1 Andrena cerasifolii
GAGTAAAACGAGTAAAACGAGTAAAACGAGTAAAACGAGTAAAACGAGTAAAACGAGTAAAACGAGTAAAACGAGTAAAACGAGTAAAACGAGTAAAACGAGTAAAACGAGTAAAACGAGTAAAACGAGTAAAACGAGTAAAACGAGTAAAACGAGTAAAACGAAGTAAAACTAGTAAAACGAGTAAAACGAGTAAAACGAGTAAAACGAGTAAAACGAGCAAAACGAGCAAAACTAGTAAAACGAGTAAAACGAGTAAAACGAGTAATACGAGTAAAACGAGTAAAACGAGTAAATCGAGTAAAACTAGTAAAACGAGTAAAACGAGCAAAACTAGTAAAACGAGTAAAACGAGTAAATCGAGTAAAACGAGTAAAACGAGTAAAACGAGTAAAACGAGTAAAACGAGTAAAACGAGTAAAACGAGTAAAACGAGTAAAACGAGTAAAACGAGTAAAACGAGTAAAACGAGTAAAACGAGTAAAACGAGCAAAACTAGTAAAACGAGTAAAACGAGTAAAACGAGTAAAACGAGTAAAACGAGTAAATCGAGTAAAACGAGTAAAACGAGTAAAACGAGCAAAACTAGTAAAACTAGTAAAACGAGTAAAACGAGCAAAACGAGCAAAACTATTAAAACGAGTAAAACGAGTAAAACGAGTAAAACGAGCAAAACTAGTAAAACGAGGTAAAACGAGCAAAACGAGTAAAACGAGCAAAACGAGCAAAACGAGTAAAACGAGTAAAACGAGTGAAACGAGTAAAACGAGTAAAACGAGTAAAACGAGAAAAACGAGTAAAACGAGTAAAACGAGTAAAACGAGTAAAACGAGTAAAATGAGTAAAACGAGTAAAACGAGTAAAACGAATAAAACGAGCAAAACGAGCAAAACTAGTAAAACTAGTAAAACGAGTAAATCGAGTAAAACGAGTAAAACGAATAAAACGAGTAAAACGAGTAAAACGAGTAAAACGAGTAAAACGAGTAAAACGAGTAAAACGAGTAAATCGAGTAAAACGAGTAAAACGAGTAAAACGAGTAAAACGAGCAAAACTAGTAAAACTAGTAAAACGAGTAAAACGAGCAAAACGAGCAAAACCATTAAAACGAGTAAAACGAGTAAAACGAGTAAAACGAGCAAAACTAGTAAAACGAGTAAAACGAGCAAAACGAGTAAAACGAGTAAACGAGTAAAATGAGTAAAACGAGTAAAACGAGTAAAACGAGTAAAACGAATAAAACGAGCAAAACGAGCAAAACTAGTAAAACGAGTAAAACGAGTAAAACGAGTAAAACGAGCAAAACGAGTAAAACGAGTAAAACGAGTAAAACGAGTAAAACGAGTAAAACGAGTAAAACGAATAAAACGAGTAAAACGAGTAAAACGAGTAAATCGAGTAAAACTAGTAAAACGAGTAAAACGAGTAAAACGAGTAAAACGAGTAAAACGAGTAAAACGAGTAAAACGAGCAAAACGAGCAAAACTAGTAAAACGAGTAAAACGAGTAAAACGAGTAAAACGAGCAAAACTAGTAAAACGAGTAAAACGAGTAAAACGAGTAAAACGAGTAAAACGAGTAAAACGAGTAAAACGAGTAAAACGAGTAAAACGAGTAAAACGAGCAAAACTAGTAAAACGAGTAAAACGAGTAAAACGAGTAAAACGAGTAAAACGAGTAAATCGAGTAAAACGAGTAAAACGAGTAAAACGAGTAAAACGAGCAAAACTAGTAAAACTAGTAAAACGAGTAAAACGAGCAAAACGAGCAAAACCATTAAAACGAGTAAAACGAGTAAAACGAGTAAAACGAGTAAAACGAGCAAAACTAGTAAAACGAGTAAAACGAGCAAAACGAGTAAAACGAGCAAAACGAGCAAAACGAGTAAAACGAGTAAAACGAGTAAAACGAGTGAAACGAGTAAAACGAGTAAAACGAGTAAAACGAGAAAAACGAGTAAAACGAGAAAAACGAGTAAAACGAGTAAAACGAGTAAAACGAGTAAAACGAGTAAAACGAGTAAAACGAGTAAAACGAGTAAAACGAGTAAATCGAGTAAAACGAGTAAAACGAGTAAAACGAGCAAAACGAGCAAAACTAGTAAAACGAGTAAAACGAGTAAAACGAGTAAATCGAGTAAAACGAGTAAAACGAGCAAAACGAGCAAAACGAGCAAAACTAGTAAAACGAGTAAAACGAGTAAAACGAGTAAAACGAGTAAAACGAGTAAAACGAGTAAAACGAGTAAAACTAGTAAAACTAGTAAAACGAGTAAAACGAGTAAAACGAGTAAAACGAGTAAAACGAGTAAAAGGAGTAAAACGAGTAAAACGAGTAAAACGAGTAAAACGAGTAAAACGAGCAAAACTAGTAAAACTAGTAAAACGAGTAAAACGAGCAAAACGAGCAAAACTAGTAAAACGAGTAAAACGAGTAAAACGAGTAAAACGAGTAAAACGAGTAAAACGAGTAAAACGAGTAAAACGAGTAAAACGAGTAAAACGAGTAAAACGAGTAAAACGAGTAAAACGAGTAAAACGAGTAAAACGAGTAAAACGAGTAAAACGAGTAAAACGAATAAAACGAGTAAAACGAGTAAAACGAGTAAAACGAGTAAAACGAGTAAAACGAGTAAAACGAGTAAAACGAGTAAAACGAGTAAAACGAGTAAAACGAGTAAAACGAGTAAAACGAGTAAAACTAGTAAAACGAGTAAAACGAGTAAAACGAGTAAAACGAGTAAAACGAGCAAAACGAGCAAAACTAGTAAAACGAGTAAAACGAGTAAAACGAGTAATACGAGTAAAACGAGTAAAACGAGTAAATCGAGTAAAACTAGTAAAACGAGTAAAACGAGCAAAACTAGTAAAAACGAGTAAAACGAGTAAATCGAGTAAAACGAGTAAAACGAGTAAAACGAGTAAAACGAGTAAAACGAGTAAAACGAGTAAAACGAGTAAAACGAGTAAAACGAGTAAAACGAGTAAAACGAGTAAAACGAGTAAAACGAGTAAAACGAGTAAAACGAGTAAAACGAGCAAAACTAGTAAAACGAGTAAAACGAGTAAAACGAGTAAAACGAGTAAAACGAGTAAATCGAGTAAAACGAGTAAAACGAGTAAAACGAGCAAAACTAGTAAAACTAGTAAAACGAGTAAAACGAGCAAAACGAGCAAAACTATTAAAACGAGTAAAACGAGTAAAACGAGTAAAACGAGCAAAACTAGTAAAACGAGTAAAACGAGCAAAACGAGTAAAACGAGCAAAACGAGCAAAACGAGTAAAACGAGTAAAACGAGTGAAACGAGTAAAACGAGTAAAACGAGTAAAACGAGAAAAACGAGTAAAACGAGAAAAACGAGTAAAACGAGTAAAACGAGTAAAACGAGTAAAACGAGTAAAACGAGTAAAACGAGTAAATCGAGTAAATCGAGTAAAACGAGTAAAACGAGTAAAACGAGCAAAACGATCAAAACTAGTAAAACGAGTAAAACGAGTAAAACGAGTAAATCGAGTAAAACGAGTAAAACGAGCAAAACGAGCAAAACGAGTAAAACGAGTAAAACGAGTAAAACGAGTAAAACGAGTAAATCGAGTAAAACGAGTAAAACGAGTAAAACGAGTAAAACGAGTAAAACGAGTAAAACGAGTAAAACGAGTAAAACGAGTAAAACGAGTAAAACGAGTAAAACGAATAAAACGAGTAAAACGAGTAAAACGAGTAAATCGAGTAAAACGAGTAAAACGAGTAAAACGAGTAAAACGAGTAAAACGAGTAAAACGAGTAAAACGAGTAAAACGAGCAAAACTAGTAAAACGAGTAAAACGAGTAAAACGAGTAAAACGAGTAAATCGAGTAAAACGAGTAAAACGAGTAAAACGAGCAAAACTAGTAAAACTAGTAAAACGAGTAAAACGAGCAAAACGAGCAAAACTATTAAAACGAGTAAAACGAGTAAAACGAGTAAAACGAGTAAAACTAGTAAAACGAGTAAAACGAGCAAAACGAGTAAAACGAGCAAAACGAGCAAAACGAGTAAAACGAGTAAAACGAGTAAAACGAGTAAATCGAGTAAAACTAGTAAAACGAGTAAAACGAGTAAAACGAGTAAAACGAGTAAAACGAGCAAAACGAGCAAAACTAGTAAAACGAGTAAAACGAGTAAAACGTGTAAAACGAGCAAAACTAGTAAAACGAGTAAAACGAGTAAAACGAGTAAAACGAGTAAAACGAGTAAAACGAGTAAAACGAGTAAAACGAGCAAAACTAGTAAAACGAGTAAAACGAGTAAAACGAGTAAAACGAGTAAAACGAGTAAAACGAGTAAATCGAGTAAAACGAGTAAAACGAGTAAAACGAGTAAAACGAGCAAAACTAGTAAAACTAGTAAAACGAGTAAAACGAGCAAAACGAGCAAAACTATTAAAACGAGTAAAACGAGTAAAACGAGTAAAACGAGTAAAACGAGTAAAACGAGTAAAACGAGTAAAACGAGAAAAACGAGTAAAACGAGAAAAACGAGTAAAACGAGTAAAACGAGTAAAACGAGTAAAACGAGTAAAACGAGTAAATCGAGTAAAACGAGTAAAACGAGTAAAACGAGCAAAACGAGCAAAACTAGTAAAACGAGTAAAACGAGTAAAACGAGTAAATCGAGTAAAACGAGTAAAACGAGCAAAACGAGCAAAACGAGCAAAACTAGTAAAACGAGTAAAACGAGTAAAACGAGTAAAACGAGTAAAACGAGTAAAACGAGTAAAACGAGTAAAACTAGTAAAACTAGTAAAACGAGTAAAACGAGTAAAACGAGTAAAACGAGTAAAACGAGTAAAAGGAGTAAAACGAGTAAAACGAGTAAAACGAGCAAAACTAGTAAAACTAGTAAAACGAGTAAAACGAGCAAAACGAGCAAAACTAGTAAAACGAGTAAATCGAGTAAAACGAGTAAAACGAGTAAAACTAGTAAAACGAGTAAAACGAGCAAAACGAGTAAAACGAGCAAAACGAGCAAAACGAGTAAAACGAGTAAAACGAGTAAAACGAGTAAATCGAGTAAAACTAGTAAAACGAGTAAAACGAGTAAAACGAGTAAAACGAGTAAAACGAGCAAAACGAGCAAAACTAGTAAAACGAGTAAAACGAGTAAAACGAGTAAAACGAGCAAAACTAGTAAAACGAGTAAAACGAGTAAAACGAGTAAAACGAGTAAAACGAGTAAAACGAGTAAAACGAGCAAAACTAGTAAAACGAGTAAAACGAGTAAAACGAGTAAAACGAGTAAAACGAGTAAAACGAGTAAATCGAGTAAAACGAGTAAAACGAGTAAAACGAGTAAAACGAGCAAAACTAGTAAAACTAGTAAAACGAGTAAAACGAGCAAAACGAGCAAAACTATTAAAACGAGTAAAACGAGTAAAACGAGTAAAACGAGTAAAACGAGTAAAACGAGTAAAACGAGAAAAACGAGTAAAACGAGAAAAACGAGTAAAACGAGTAAAACGAGTAAAACGAGTAAAACGAGTAAAACGAGTAAAACGAGTAAATCGAGTAAAACGAGTAAAACGAGTAAAACGAGCAAAACGAGCAAAACTAGTAAAACGAGTAAAACGAGTAAAACGAGTAAAACGAGTAAATCGAGTAAAACGAGTAAAACGAGCAAAACGAGCAAAACGAGCAAAACTAGTAAAACGAGTAAAACGAGTAAAACGAGTAAAACGAGTAAAACGAGTAAAACGAGTAAAACGAGTAAAACTAGTAAAACTAGTAAAACGAGTAAAACGAGTAAAACGAGTAAAACGAGTAAAACGAGTAACAGGAGTAAAACGAGTAAAACGAGTAAAACGAGCAAAACTAGTAAAACGAGAAAAACGAGTAAAACGAGTAAAACGAGTAAAACGAGTAAAACGAGTAAAACGAGTAAAACGAGTAAAACGAGTAAAACGAGTAAATCGAGTAAAACGAGTAAAACGAGTAAAACGAGCAAAACGATCAAAACTAGTAAAACGAGTAAAACGAGTAAAACGAGTAAATCGAGTAAAACGAGTAAAACGAGTAAATCGAGTAAAACGAGTAAAACGAGTAAAACAAGTAAAACGAGTAAAACGAGTAAAACGAGCAAAACTAGTAAAACGAGTAAAACGAGTAAAACGAGTAAAACGAGTAAATCGAGTAAAACGAGTAAAACGAGTAAAACGAGTAAAACGAGCAAAACTAGTAAAACTAGTAAAACGAGTAAAACGAGCAAAACGAGCAAAACTATTAAAACGAGTAAAACGAGTAAAACGAGTAAAACTAGTAAAACTAGTAAAACGAGCAAAACGAGGAAAACGAGCAAAACGAGCAAAACGAGCAAAACGAGTAAAACGAGTAAAACGAGTAAAACGAGTAAAACTAGTAAAACGAGTAAAACGAGCAAAACGAGCAAAACTAGTAAAACGAGTAAAACGAGTAAAACGAGTAAAACGAGCAAAACTAGTAAAACGAGTAAAACGAGTAAAACGAGTAAAACGAGTAAAACGAGTAAAACGAGTAAAACGAGTAAAACGAGTAAAACGAGCAAAACTAGTAAAACGAGTAAAACGAGTAAAACGAGTAAAACGAGTAAAACGAGTAAAACGAGTAAAACGAGTAAAACGAGTAAATCGAGTAAAACGAGTAAAACGAGTAAAACGAGTAAAACGAGCAAAACTAGTAAAACTAGTAAAACGAGTAAAACGAGCAAAACGAGCAAAACTATTAAAACGAGTAAAACGAGTAAAACGAGTAAAACGAGTAAAACGAGTAAAACGAGTAAAACGAGTAAAACGAGTAAAACGAGAAAAACGAGTAAAACGAGAAAAACGAGTAAAACGAGTAAAACGAGTAAAACGAGTAAAACGAGTAAAACGAGTAAAACGAGTAAAACGAGTAAAACGAGTAAAACGAGTAAAACGAGTAAAACGAGTAAAACGAGTAAAACGAGTAAAACGAGCAAAACTAGTAAAACGAGTAAAACGAGTAAAACGAGTAAAACGAGTAAAACGAGTAAAACGAGTAAAACGAGTAAATCGAGTAAAACGAGTAAAACGAGTAAAACGAGCAAAACGAGCAAAACTAGTAAAACGAGTAAAACGAGTAAAACGAGTAAATCGAGTAAAACGAGTAAAACGAGCAAAACGAGCAAAACGAGCAAAACTAGTAAAACGAGTAAAACGAGTAAAACGAGTAAAACGAGTAAAACGAGTAAAACGAGTAAAACTAGTAAAACTAGTAAAACGAGTAAAACGAGTAAAACGAGTAAAACGAGTAAAACGAGTAAAACGAGTAAAAGGAGTAAAACGAGTAAAACGAGTAAAACGAGCAAAACTAGTAAAACTAGTAAAACGAGTAAAACGAGCAAAACGAGCAAAACTAGTAAAACGAGTAAAACGAGTAAAACGAGTAAAACGAGTAAAACGAGTAAAACGAGTAAAACGAGTAAAACGAGTAAAACGAGTAAAACGAGTAAAACGAGTAAAACGAGTAAAACGAGTAAAACGAGTAAAACGTGTAAAACGAGTAAAACGAGTAAAACGAGCAAAACTAGTAAAACTAGTAAAACGAGTAAAACGAGCAAAACGAGCAAAACTAGTAAAACGAGTAAAACGAGTAAAACGAGTAAAACAAGTAAAACGAGCAAAACTAGTAAAACTAGTAAAACGAGTAAATCGAGTAAAACGAGTAAAACGAGTAAAACGAGTAAAACGAGTAAAACGAGTAAAACGAGTAAAACGAGTAAAACGAGTAAAACGAGTAAAACGAGTAAATCGAGTAAAACTAGTAAAACGAGTAAAACGAGTAAAACGAGCAAAACGAGCAAAACTAGTAAAACGAGTAAAACGAGTAAAACGAGTAAAACGAGCAAAACTAGTAAAACGAGTAAAACGAGTAAAACGAGTAAAACGAGTAAAACGAGTAAAACGAGTAAAACGAGTAAAACGAGTAAAACGAGTAAAACGAGTAAAACGAGTAAAACGAGCAAAACTAGTAAAACGAGTAAAACGAGTAAAACGAGTAAAACGAGTAAAACGAGTAAATCGAGTAAAACGAGTAAAACGAGTAAAACGAGTAAAACGAGCAAAACTAGTAAAACTAGTAAAACGAGTAAATCGAGCAAAACGAGCAAAACCATTAAAACGAGTAAAACGAGTCAAACGAGTAAAACGAGCAAAACTAGTAAAACGAGTAAAACGAGCAAAACGAGTAAAACGAGCAAAACGAGCAAAACGAGTAAAACGAGTAAAACGAGTAAAACGAGTAAAACGAGTAAAACGAGTAAAACGAGTAAAACGAGTAAAACGAGTAAAACGAGTAAAACGAGTAAAACGAGTAAAACGAGTAAAACGAGTAAAACGAGTAAAACGAGTAAAACGAGTAAAACGAGTAAAACGAGTAAAACGAGTAAAACGAGTAAAACGAGTAAAACGAGTAAAACGAGTAAAACGAGTAAAACGAGCAAAACTAGTAAAACTAGTAAAACGAGTAAAACGAGTAAAACGAGCAAAACGAGCAAAACTAGTAAAACGAGTAAAACGAGTAAAACGAGTAAAACGAGTAAAACGAGTAAAACGAGTAAAACGAGTAAAACGAGTAAAACGAGTAAAACGAGTAAAACGAGTAAAACGAGTAAAACGAGTAAAACGTGTAAAACGAGTAAAACGAGTAAAACGAGTAAAACGAGTAAAACGAGTAAAACGAGTAAAACGAGTAAAACGAGTAAAACGAGTAAAACGAGTAAAACGAGTAAAACGAGTAAAACGAGTAAAACGAGTAAAACGAGTAAAACGAGTAAAACGAGTAAAACGAGTAAAACGAGTAAAACGAGTAAAACGAGTAAAACGAGTAAAACGAGTAAAACGAGTAAAACGAGTAAAACGAGTAAAACGAGTAAAACGAGTAAAACGAGTAAAACGAGTAAAACGAGTAAAACGAGTAAAACTAGTAAAACGAGTAAAACGAGTAAAACGAGTAAAACGAGTAAAACGAGCAAAACGAGCAAAACTAGTAAAACGAGTAAAACGAGTAAAACGAGTAATACGAGTAAAACGAGTAAAACGAGTAAATCGAGTAAAACTAGTAAAACGAGTAAAACGAGCAAAACTAGTAAAACGAGTAAAACGAGTAAATCGAGTAAAACGAGTAAAACGAGTAAAACGAGTAAAACGAGTAAAACGAGTAAAACGAGTAAAACGAGTAAAACGAGTAAAACGAGTAAAACGAGTAAAACGAGCAAAACTAGTAAAACGAGTAAAACGAGTAAAACGAGTAAAACGAGTAAAACGAGTAAAACGAGTAAATCGAGTAAAACGAGTAAAACGAGCAAAACTAGTAAAACTAGTAAAACGAGTAAAACGAGCAAAACGAGCAAAACTATTAAAACGAGTAAAACGAGTAAAACGAGTAAAACGAGCAAAACTAGTAAAACGAGTAAAACGAGCAAAACGAGTAAAACGAGCAAAACGAGCAAAACGTGTAAAACGAGTAAAACGAGTGAAACGAGTAAAACGAGTAAAACGAGTAAAACGAGAAAAACGAGTAAAACGAGAAAAACGAGTAAAACGAGTAAAACGAGTAAAACGAGTAAAACGAGTAAAACGAGTAAAACGAGTAAAACGAGTAAATCGAGTAAAACGAGTAAAACGAGTAAAACGAGCAAAACGATCAAAACTAGTAAAACGAGTAAAACGAGTAAAACGAGTAAATCGAGTAAAACGAGTAAAACGAGCAAAACGAGCAAAACGAGTAAAACGAGTAAAACGAGTAAAACGAGTAAAACGAGTAAAACGAGTAAAACGAGTAAAACGAGTAAAACGAGTAAAACGAGTAAAACGAGTAAAACGAGTAAAACGAGTAAAACGAGTAAAACGAGTAAAACGAGTAAAACGAGTAAAACGAGTAAAACGAGTAAAACGAGTAAAACGAGTAAAATGAGTAAAACGAGTAAAACGAGTAAAACGAGTAAAACGAGTAAAACGAGTAAAACGAGTAAAACGAGTAAAACGAGTAAAACGAGTAAAACGAGTAAAACGAGTAAAACGAGTAAAACGAGTAAAACGAGCAAAACTAGTAAAACGAGTAAAACGAGTAAAACGAGTAAAACGAGTAAATCGAGTAAAACGAGTAAAACGAGTAAAACGAGTAAAACGAGCAAAACTAGTAAAACTAGTAAAACGAGTAAAACGAGTAAAACGAGCAAAACTAGTAAAACGAGTAAAACGAGTAAAACGAGTAAAACGAGTAAAACGAGTAAATCGAGTAAAACGAGTAAAACGAGTAAAACGAGCAAAACTAGTAAAACTAGTAAAACGAGTAAAACGAGCAAAACGAGCAAAACTATTAAAACGAGTAAAACGAGTAAAACGAGTAAAACGAGTAAAACGAGCAAAACTAGTAAAACGAGTAAAACGAGCAAAACGAGTAAAACGAGCAAAACGAGCAAAACGTGTAAAACGAGTAAAACGAGTGAAACGAGTAAAACGAGTAAAACGAGTAAAACGAGTAAAACGAGAAAAACGAGTAAAACGAGAAAAACGAGTAAAACGAGTAAAACGAGTAAAACGAGTAAAACGAGTAAAACGAGTAAAACGAGTAAAACGAGTAAATCGAGTAAAACGAGTAAAACGAGTAAAACGAGCAAAACGATCAAAACTAGTAAAACGAGTAAAACGAGTAAAACGAGTAAATCGAGTAAAACGAGTAAAACGAGCAAAACGAGCAAAACGAGTAAAACGAGTAAAACGAGTAAAACGAGTAAAACGAGTAAAACGAGTAAAACGAGTAAAACGAGTAAAACGAGTAAAACGAGTAAAATGAGTAAAACGAGTAAAACGAGTAAAACGAATAAAACGAGTAAAACGAGTAAAACGAGTAAATCGAGTAAAACGAGTAAAACGAGTAAAACGAGTAAAACGAGTAAAACGAGTAAAACGAGCAAAACTAGTAAAACGAGTAAAACGAGTAAAACGAGTAAAACGAGTAAATCGAGTAAAACGAGTAAAACGAGTAAAACGAGTAAAACGAGCAAAACTAGTAAAACTAGTAAAACGAGTAAAACGAGCAAAACGAGCAAAACTATTAAAACGAGTAAAACGAGTAAAACGAGTAAAACGAGTAAAACTAGTAAAACGAGTAAAACGAGCAAAACGAGTAAAACGAGCAAAACGAGCAAAACGAGTAAAACGAGTAAAACGAGTAAAACGAGTAAAACGAGTAAAACGAGTAAAACGAGCAAAACGAGCAAAACTAGTAAAACGAGTAAAACGAGTAAAACGAGTAAAACGAGTAAAACGAGCAAAACTAGTAAAACGAGTAAAACGAGTAAAACGAGTAAAACGAGTAAAACGAGTAAAACGAGTAAAACGAGTAAAACGAGTAAAACGAGCAAAACTAGTAAAACGAGTAAAACGAGTAAAACGAGTAAAACGAGTAAAACGAGTAAAACGAGTAAAACGAGTATATCGAGTAAAACGAGTAAAACGAGTAAAACGAGCAAAACGAGTAAAACGAGTAAAACGAGCAAAACTAGTAAAACTAGTAAAACGAGTAAAACGAGTAAAACGAGTAAAACGAGTAAAACGAGTAAAACGAGTAAAACGAGTAAAACGAGTAAAACGAGCAAAACTAGTAAAACGAGTAAAACGAGTAAAACGAGTAAAACGAGTAAAACGAGTAAAACGAGTAAATCGAGTAAAACGAGTAAAACGAGCAAAACTAGTAAAACTAGTAAAACGAGTAAAACGAGCAAAACGAGCAAAACTATTAAAACGAGTAAAACGAGAAAAACGAGTAAAACGAGAAAAACGAGTAAAACGAGTAAAACGAGTAAAACGAGTAAAACGAGTAAAACGAGTAAAACGAGTAAATCGAGTAAAACGAGTAAAACGAGTAAAACGAGTAAATCGAGTAAAACGAGTAAAACGAGTAAAACGAGTAAAACGAGCAAAACTAGTAAAACTAGTAAAACGAGTAAAACGAGCAAAACGAGCAAAACTATTAAAACGAGTAAAACGAGTAAAACGAGTAAAACGAGTAAAACGAGTAAAACGAGTAAAACGAGTAAAACGAGTAAAACGAGTAAAACGAGTAAAACGAGTAAAACGAGTAAAACGAGTAAAACGAGTAAAACGAGTAAAACGAGTAAATCGAGTAAAACGAGTAAAACGAGTAAAACGAGTAAAACGAGTAAAACGAGCAAAACTAGTAAAACTAGTAAAACGAGTAAAACGAGCAAAACGAGCAAAACTATTAAAACGAGTAAAACGAGTAAAACGAGTAAAACGAGTAAAACGAGTAAAACTATTAAAACGAGTAAAACGAGTAAAACGAGTAAAACGAGTAAAACGAGTAAAACGAATAAAACGAGAAAAACGAGCAAAACTAGTAAAAATAGTAAAACGAGTAAAACGAGCAAAACGAGCAAAACTATTAAAACGAGTAAAACGAGTAAAACGAGTAAAACGAGTAAAACGAGTAAAACGAGTAAAACGAGAAAAACGAGTAAAACGAGAAAAACGAGTAAAACGAGTAAAACGAGTAAAACGAGTAAAACGAGTAAAACGAGTAAAACGAGTAAAACGAGTAAAACGAGTAAAACGAGCAAAACTAGTAAAACGAGTAAAACGAGTAAAACGAGTAAAACGAGTAAAACGAGTAAAACGAGTATATCGAGTAAAACGAGTAAAACGAGTAAAACGAGTAAAACGAGCAAAACTAGTAAAACTAGTAAAACGAGTAAAACGAGCAAAACGAGTAAAACGAGTAAAACGAGTAAAACGAGAAAAACGAGTAAAACGAGAAAAACGAGTAAAACGAGTAAAACGAGTAAAACGAGTAAAACGAGTAAAACGAGTAAAACGAGTAAAACGAGTAAAACGAGCAAAACTAGTAAAACGAGTAAAACGAGTAAAACGAGTAAAACGAGTAAAACGAGTAAAACGAGTAAATCGAGTAAAACGAGTAAAACGAGTAAAACGAGTAAAACGAGCAAAACTAGTAAAACTAGTAAAACGAGTAAAACGAGCAAAACGAGCAAAACTATTAAAACGAGTAAAACGAGTAAAACGAGTAAAACGAGTAAAACGAGTAAAACGAGTAAAACGAGTAAAACGAGTAAAACGAGAAAAACGAGTAAAACGAGAAAACGAGTAAAACGAGTAAAACGAGTAAAACGAGTAAAACGAGTAAAACGAGTAAAACGAGTAAATCGAGTAAAACGAGTAAAACGAGTAAAACGAGTAAATCGAGTAAAACGAGTAAAACGAGTAAAACGAGTAAAACGAGCAAAACTAGTAAAACTAGTAAAACGAGTAAAACGAGCAAAACGAGCAAAACTATTAAAACGAGTAAAACGAGTAAAACGAGTAAAACGAGTAAAACGAGTAAAACGAGTAAAACGAGTAAAACGAGTAAAACGAGCAAAACTAGTAAAACGAGTAAAACGAGTAAAACGAGTAAAACGAGTAAAACGAGTAAAACGAGTAAATCGAGTAAAACGAGTAAAACGAGTAAAACGAGCAAAACTAGTAAAACTAGTAAAACGAGTAAAACGAGCAAAACGAGCAAAACTATTAAAACGAGTAAAACGAGTAAAACGAGTAAAACGAGCAAAACTAGTAAAACGAGTAAAACGAGCAAAACGAGTAAAACGAGCAAAACGAGCAAAACGTGTAAAACGAGTAAAACGAGTGAAACGAGTAAAACGAGTAAAACGAGTAAAACGAGTAAAACGAGTAAATCGAGTAAAACGAGTAAAACGAGTAAAACGAGTAAAACGAGCAAAACTAGTAAAACTAGTAAAACGAGTAAAACGAGCAAAACGAGCAAAACTATTAAAACGAGTAAAACGAGTAAAACGAGTAAAACGAGTAAAACGAGTAAAACGAGTAAAACGAGTAAAACGAGTAAAACGAGTAAAACGAGTAAAACGAGTAAAACGAGTAAAACGAGTAAAACGAGTAAAACGAGTAAAACGAGTAAAACGAGTAAAACGAGTAAAACGAGTAAAACGAGTAAAACGAGTAAAACTAGTAAAACGAGTAAAACGAGCAAAACGAGCAAAACTATTAAAACGAGCAAAACGAGTAAAACGAGTAAAACGAGTAAAACGAGTAAAACGAGTAAAACGAGCAAAACTAGTAAAACGAGTAAAACGAGTAAAACGAGTAAAACGAGTAAAACGAGTAAAACGAGTAAATCGAGTAAAACGAGTAAAACGAGTAAAACGAGCAAAACTAGTAAAACTAGTAAAACGAGTAAAACGAGCAAAACGAGCAAAACTATTAAAACGAGTAAAACGAGTAAAACGAGTAAAACGAGCAAAACTAGTAAAACGAGTAAAACGAGCAAAACGAGTAAAACGAGCAAAACGAGCAAAACGTGTAAAACGAGTAAAACGAGTGAAACGAGTAAAACGAGTAAAACGAGTAAAACGAGTAAAACGAGTAAATCGAGTAAAACGAGTAAAACGAGTAAAACGAGTAAAACGAGCAAAACTAGTAAAACTAGTAAAACGAGTAAAACGAGCAAAACGAGCAAAACGAGTAAAACGAGTAAAACGAGTAAACGAGTAAAACGAGTAAAACGAGTAAAACGAGTAAAACGAGTAAAACGAGTAAAACGAGTAAAACGAGTAAAACGAGTAAAACGAGTAAAACGAGTAAAACGAGTAAAACGAGTAAAACGAGTAAAACGAGTAAAACGAGTAAAACGAGTAAAACGAGTAAAACGAGTTAAAACGAGTAAAACGAGTAAAACGAGTAAAACGAGTAAACGAGTAAAACTAGTAAAACGAGTAAAACGAGTAAAACGAGTAAAACGAGTAAAACGAGCAAAACGAGCAAAACTAGTAAAACGAGTAAAACGAGTAAAACGAGTAATACGAGTAAAACGAGTAAAACGAGTAAATCGAGTAAAACTAGTAAAACGAGTAAAACGAGCAAAACTAGTAAAACGAGTAAAACGAGTAAATCGAGTAAAACGAGTAAAACGAGTAAAACGAGTAAAACGAGTAAAACGAGTAAAACGAGTAAAACGAGTAAAACGAGTAAAACGAGTAAAACGAGTAAAACGAGCAAAACTAGTAAAACGAGTAAAACGAGTAAAACGAGTAAAACGAGTAAAACGAGTAAAACGAGTAAATCGAGTAAAACGAGTAAAACGAGTAAAACGAGCAAAACTAGTAAAACTAGTAAAACGAGTAAAACGAGCAAAACGAGCAAAACTATTAAAACGAGTAAAACGAGTAAAACGAGTTAAACGAGCAAAACTAGTAAAACGAGAGCAAAACGAGTAAAACGAGCAAAACGAGCAAAACGTGTAAAACGAGTAAAACGAGTGAAACGAGTAAAACGAGTAAAACGAGTAAAACGAGTAAAACGAGAAAAACGAGTAAAACGAGAAAAACGAGTAAAACGAGTAAAACGAGTAAAACGAGTAAAACGAGTAAAACGAGTAAAACGAGTAAAACGAGTAAATCGAGTAAAACGAGTAAAACGAGTAAAACGAGCAAAACGATCAAAACTAGTAAAACGAGTAAAACGAGTAAAACGAGTAAATCGAGTAAAACGAGTAAAACGAGCAAAACGAGCAAAACGAGTAAAACGAGTAAAACGAGTAAAACGAGTAAAACGAGTAAAACGAGTAAAACGAGTAAAACGAGTAAAACGAGTAAAACGAGTAAAACGAGTAAAACGAGTAAAACGAGTAAAACGAGTAAAACGAGCAAAACTAGTAAAACGAGTAAAACGAGTAAAACGAGTAAAACGAGTAAATCGAGTAAAACGCGTAAAACGAGTAAAACGAGTAAAACGAGCAAAACTAGTAAAACTAGTAAAACGAGTAAAACGAGCAAAACGAGCAAAACTATTAAAACGAGTAAAACGAGTAAAACGAGTAAAACGAGTAAAACTAGTAAATCGAGTAAAACGAGCAAAACGAGTAAAACGAGCAAAACGAGTAAAACGAGTAAAACGAGTAAAACGAGTAAAACGAGCAAAACTAGTAAAACGAGTAAAACGAGTAAAACGAGTAAAACGAGTAAAACGAGTAAATCGAGTAAAACGAGTAAAACGAGTAAAACGAGCAAAACTAGTAAAACTAGTAAAACGAGTAAAACGAGCAAAACGAGCAAAACTATTAAAACGAGTAAAACGAGTAAAACGAGTAAAACGAGCAAAACTAGTAAAACGAGTAAAACGAGCAAAACGAGTAAAACGAGCAAAACGAGCAAAACGTGTAAAACGAGTAAAACGAGTGAAACGAGTGAAACGAGTAAAACGAGTAAAACGAGTAAAACGAGTAAAACGAGAAAAACGAGTAAAACGAGAAAAACGAGTAAAACGAGTAAAACGAGTAAAACGAGTAAAACGAGTAAAACGAGTAAAACGAGTAAAACGAGTAAAACGAGTAAAACGAGTAAATCGAGTAAAACGAGTAAAACGAGTAAAACGAGCAAAACGATCAAAACTAGTAAAACGAGTAAAACGAGTAAAACGAGTAAATCGAGTAAAACGAGTAAAACGAGCAAAACGAGCAAAACGAGTAAAACGAGTAAAACGAGTAAAACGAGTAAAACGAGTAAAACGAGTAAAACGAGTAAAACGAGTAAAACGAGTAAAACGAGTAAAACGAGTAAAACGAGTAAAACGAGTAAAACGAGTAAAACGAGTAAAACGAGTAAAATGAGTAAAACGAGTAAAACGAGTAAAACGAATAAAACGAGTAAAACGAGTAAAACGAGTAAATCGAGTAAAACGAGTAAAACGAGTAAAACGAGTAAAACGAGTAAAACGAGTAAAACGAGTAAAACGAGCAAAACTAGTAAAACGAGTAAAACGAGTAAAACGAGTAAAACGAGTAAATCGAGTAAAACGAGTAAAACGAGTAAAACGAGCAAAACTAGTAAAACTAGTAAAACGAGTAAAACGAGCAAAACGAGCAAAACTATTAAAACGAGTAAAACGAGTAAAACGAGTAAAACGAGTAAAACGAGTAAAACGAGTAAAACTAGTAAAACGAGTAAAACGAGCAAAACGAGTAAAACGAGCAAAACGAGCAAAACGAGTAAAACGAGTAAAACGAGTAAAACGAGTAAAACGAGCAAAACGAGCAAAACTAGTAAAACGAGTAAAACGAGTAAAACGAGTAAAACGAGCAAAACTAGTAAAACGAGAAAAACGAGTAAAAGGAGTAAAACGAGTAAAACGAGTAAAACGAGTAAAACGAGTAAAACGAGTAAAACGAGTAAAACGAGTAAAACGAGCAAAACTAGTAAAACGAGTAAAACGAGTAAAACGAGTAAAACGAGTAAAACGAGTAAAACGAGTAAAACGAGTAAAACGAGTAAATCGAGTAAAACGAGCAAAACGAGTAAAACGAGCAAAACGAGCAAAACGTGTAAAACGAGTAAAACGAGTGAAACGAGTAAAACGAGTAAAACGAGTAAAACGAGTAAAACGAGAAAAACGAGTAAAACGAGAAAAACGAGTAAAACGAGTAAAACGAGTAAAACGAGTAAAACGAGTAAAACGAGTAAAACGAGTAAAACGAGTAAATCGAGTAAAACGAGTAAAACGAGTAAAACGAGCAAAACTAGTAAAACTAGTAAAACGAGTAAAACGAGCAAAACGAGCAAAACTATTACAACGAGTAAAACGAGTAAAACGAGTAAAACGAGCAAAACTAGTAAAACGAGTAAAACGAGCAAAACGAGTAAAACGAGCAAAACGAGCAAAACGTGTAAAACGAGTAAAACGAGTGAAACGAGTAAAACGAGTATAACGAGTAAAACGAGCAAAACTAGTAAAACGAGTAAAACGAGTAAAACGAGTAAAACGAGTAAAACGAGTAAAACGAGTAAAACGAGTAAAACGAGTAAATCGAGTAAAACGAGTAAAACGAGTAAAACGAGTAAAACGAGCAAAACTAGTAAAACTAGTAAAACGAGTAAAACGAGCAAAACGAGCAAAACTATTAAAACGAGTAAAACGAGTAAAACGAGTAAAACGAGTAAAACGAGTAAAACGAGTAAAACGAGTAAAACGAGCAAAACTAGTAAAACGAGTAAAACGAGTAAAACGAGTAAAACGAGTAAAACGAGTAAAACGAGTAAATCGAGTAAAACGAGTAAAACGAGTAAAACGAGCAAAACTAGTAAAACTAGTAAAACGAGTAAAACGAGCAAAACGAGCAAAACTATTAAAACGAGTAAAACGAGTAAAACGAGTAAAACGAGCAAAACTAGTAAAACGAGTAAAACGAGCAAAACGAGTAAAACGAGCAAAACGAGCAAAACGTGTAAAACGAGTAAAACGAGTGAAACGAGTAAAACGAGTAAAACGAGTAAAACGAGTAAAACGAGTAAATCGAGTAAAACGAGTAAAACGAGTAAAACGAGTAAAACGAGCAAAACTAGTAAAACTAGTAAAACGAGTAAAACGAGCAAAACGAGCAAAACTATTAAAACGAGTAAAACGAGTAAAACGAGTAAAACGAGTAAAACGAGTAAAACGAGTAAAACGAGTAAAACGAGTAAAACGAGTAAAACGAGTAAAACGAGTAAAACGAGTAAAACGAGTAAAACGAGTAAAACGAGTAAACGAGTAAAACGAGTAAAACGAGTAAAACGAGTAAAACGAGTAAAACGAGTAAAACGAGTAAAACGAGTAAAACGAGTAAAACGAGTAAAACGAGTAAAACGAGTAAAACGAGTAAAACTAGTAAAACGAGTAAAACGAGTAAAACGAGTAAAACGAGTAAAACGAGCAAAACGAGCAAAACTAGTAAAACGAGTAAAACGAGTAAAACGAGTAATACGAGTAAAACGAGTAAAACGAGTAAATCGAGTAAAACTAGTAAAACGAGTAAAACGAGCAAAACTAGTAAAACGAGTAAAACGAGTAAATCGAGTAAAACGAGTAAAACGAGTAAAACGAGAAAAACGAGTAAAACGAGAAAAACGAGTAAAACGAGTAAAACGAGCAAAACTAGTAAAACGAGTAAAACGAGTAAAACGAGTAATACGAGTAAAACGAGTAAAACGAGTAAAACGAGAAAAACGAGTAAAACGAGAAAAACGAGTAAAACGAGTAAAACGAGCAAAACTAGTAAAACGAGTAAAACGAGTAAAACGAGTAATACGAGTAAAACGAGTAAAACGAGTAAATCGAGTAAAACTAGTAAAACGAGTAAAACGAGCAAAACTAGTAAAACGAGTAAAACGAGTAAATCGAGTAAAACGAGTAAAACGAGTAAAACGAGTAAAACGAGTAAAACGAGTAAAACGAGTAAAACGAGTAAAACGAGCAAAACTAGTAAAACGAGTAAAACGAGTAAAACGAGTAAAACGAGTAAAACGAGTAAAACGAGTAAAACGAGTAAAACGAGTAAATCGAGTAAAACGAGCAAAACGAGTAAAACGAGCAAAACGAGCAAAACGTGTAAAACGAGTAAAACGAGTGAAACGAGTAAAACGAGTAAAACGAGTAAAACGAGTAAAACGAGAAAAACGAGTAAAACGAGAAAAACGAGTAAAACGAGTAAAACGAGTAAAACGAGTAAAACGAGTAAAACGAGTAAAACGAGTAAAACGAGTAAATCGAGTAAAACGAGTAAAACGAGTAAAACGAGCAAAACTAGTAAAACTAGTAAAACGAGTAAAACGAGCAAAACGAGCAAAACTATTACAACGAGTAAAACGAGTAAAACGAGTAAAACGAGCAAAACTAGTAAAACGAGTAAAACGAGCAAAACGAGTAAAACGAGCAAAACGAGCAAAACGTGTAAAACGAGTAAAACGAGTGAAACGAGTAAAACGAGTAAAACGAGTAAAACGAGCAAAACTAGTAAAACGAGTAAAACGAGTAAAACGAGTAAAACGAGTAAAACGAGTAAAACGAGTAAAACGAGTAAAACGAGTAAATCGAGTAAAACGAGTAAAACGAGTAAAACGAGTAAAACGAGCAAAACTAGTAAAACTAGTAAAACGAGTAAAACGAGCAAAACGAGCAAAACTATTAAAACGAGTAAAACGAGTAAAACGAGTAAAACGAGTAAAACGAGTAAAACGAGTAAAACGAGTAAAACGAGCAAAACTAGTAAAACGAGTAAAACGAGTAAAACGAGTAAAACGAGTAAAACGAGTAAAACGAGTAAATCGAGTAAAACGAGTAAAACGAGTAAAACGAGCAAAACTAGTAAAACTAGTAAAACGAGTAAAACGAGCAAAACGAGCAAAACTATTAAAACGAGTAAAACGAGTAAAACGAGTAAAACGAGCAAAACTAGTAAAACGAGTAAAACGAGCAAAACGAGTAAAACGAGCAAAACGAGCAAAACGTGTAAAACGAGTAAAACGAGTGAAACGAGTAAAACGAGTAAAACGAGTAAAACGAGTAAAACGAGTAAATCGAGTAAAACGAGTAAAACGAGTAAAACGAGTAAAACGAGCAAAACTAGTAAAACTAGTAAAACGAGTAAAACGAGCAAAACGAGCAAAACTATTAAAACGAGTAAAACGAGTAAAACGAGTAAAACGAGTAAAACGAGTAAAACGAGTAAAACGAGTAAAACGAGTAAAACGAGTAAAACGAGTAAAACGAGTAAAACGAGTAAAACGAGTAAAACGAGTAAAACGAGTAAAACGAGTAAAACGAGTAAAACGAGTAAAACGAGTAAAACGAGTAAAACGAGTAAAACGAGTAAAACGAGTAAAACGAGTAAAACGAGTAAAACGAGTAAAACTAGTAAAACGAGTAAAACGAGTAAAACGAGTAAAACGAGTAAAACGAGCAAAACGAGCAAAACTAGTAAAACGAGTAAAACGAGTAAAACGAGTAAAACGAGTAAATCGAGTAAAACGAGTAAAACGAGTAAAACGAGCAAAACTAGTAAAACTAGTAAAACGAGTAAAACGAGCAAAACGAGCAAAACTATTAAAACGAGTAAAACGAGTAAAACGAGTAAAACGAGCAAAACTAGTAAAACGAGTAAAACGAGCAAAACGAGTAAAACGAGCAAAACGAGCAAAACGTGTAAAACGAGTAAAACGAGTGAAACGAGTAAAACGAGTAAAACGAGTAAAACTATTAAAACGAGTAAAACGAGTAAAACGAGTAAAACGAGCAAAACTAGTAAAACGAGTAAAACGAGCAAAACGAGTAAAACGAGCAAAACGAGCAAAACGTGTAAAACGAGTAAAACGAGTGAAACGAGTAAAACGAGTAAAACGAGTAAAACGAGTAAAACGAGAAAAACGAGTAAAACGAGAAAAACGAGTAAAACGAGTAAAACGAGTAAAACGAGTAAAACGAGTAAAACGAGTAAAACGAGTAAAACGAGTAAATCGAGTAAAACGAGTAAAACGAGTAAAACGAGCAAAACGATCAAAACTAGTAAAACGAGTAAAACGAGTAAAACGAGTAAAATGAGTAAAACGAGTAAAACGAGCAAAACTAGTAAAACGAGTAAAACGAGTAAAACGAGTAAAACGAGTAAAACGAGTAAATCGAGTAAAACGCGTAAAACGAGTAAAACGAGTAAAACGAGCAAAACTAGTAAAACTAGTAAAACGAGTAAAACGAGCAAAACGAGCAAAACTATTAAAACGAGTAAAACGAGTAAAACGAGTAAAACGAGTAAAACTAGTAAATCGAGTAAAACGAGCAAAACGAGTAAAACGAGCAAAACGAGTAAAACGAGTAAAACGAGTAAAACGAGTAAAACGAGTAAAACGAGTAAAACGAGTAAAACGAGCAAAACGAGCAAAACTAGTAAAACGAGTAAAACGAGTAAAACGAGTAAAACGAGTAAAACTAGTAAAACGAGTAAAACGAGCAAAACGAGTAAAACGAGCAAAACGAGCAAAACGAGTAAAACGAGTAAAACGAGTAAAACGAGTAAAACGAGTAAAACGAGCAAAACGAGCAAAACTAGTAAAACGAGTAAAACGAGTAAAACGAGTAAAACGAGCAAAACTAGTAAAACGAGTAAAACGAGTAAAACGAGTAAAACGAGTAAAACGAGTAAAACGAGTAAAACGAGTAAACGAGTAAAACGAGCAAAACTAGTAAAACGAGTAAAACGAGTAAAACGAGTAAAACGAGCAAAACTAGTAAAACGAGTAAAACGAGTAAAACGAGTAAAACGAGTAAAACGAGTAAAACGAGTAAAACGAGTAAAACGAGCAAAACTAGTAAAACGAGTAAAACGAGTAAAACGAGTAAAACGAGTAAAACGAGTAAATCGAGTAAAACGAGTAAAACGAGTAAAACGAGTAAAACGAGCAAAACTAGTAAAACTAGTAAAACGAGTAAAACGAGCAAAACGAGTAAAACGAGTAAAACGAGTAAAACGAGTAAAACGAGTAAAACGAGTAAAACGAGTAAAACGAGTAAAACGAGTAAAACGAGTAAAACGAGTAAAACGAGTAAAACTAGTAAAACGAGTAAAACGAGCAAAACGAGTAAAACGAGCAAAACGAGCAAAACGAGTAAAACGAGTAAAACGAGTAAAACGAGTAAAACGAGTAAAACGAGCAAAACGAGCAAAACTAGTAAAACGAGTAAAACGAGTAAAACGAGTAAAACGAGCAAAACTAGTAAAACGAGTAAAACGAGTAAAACGAGTAAAACGAGTAAAACGAGTAAAACGAGTAAAACGAGTAAAACGAGTAAAACGAGCAAAACTAGTAAAACGAGTAAAACGAGTAAAACGAGTAAAACGAGCAAAACTAGTAAAACGAGTAAAACGAGTAAAACGAGTAAAACGAGTAAAACGAGTAAAACGAGTAAAACGAGTAAATCGAGTAAAACGAGTAAAACGAGTAAAACGAGTAAAACGAGCAAAACTAGTAAAACTAGTAAAACGAGTAAAACGAGCAAAACGAGCAAAACTATTAAAACGAGTAAAACGAGTAAAACGAGTAAAACGAGTAAAACGAGTAAAACGAGTAAAACGAGTAAAACGAGAAAAACGAGTAAAACGAGAAAAACGAGTAAAACGAGTAAAACGAGTAAAACGAGTAAAACGAGTAAAACGAGTAAAACGAGTAAAACGAGTAAAACGAGCAAAACTAGTAAAACGAGTAAAACGAGTAAAACGAGTAAAACGAGTAAAACGAGTAAAACGAGTAAAACGAGTAAAACGAGTAAATCGAGTAAAACGAGTAAAACGAGTAAAACGAGTAAAACGAGCAAAACTAGTAAAACTAGTAAAACGAGTAAAACGAGCAAAACGAGTAAAACGAGTAAAACGAGAAAAACGAGTAAAACGAGAAAAACGAGTAAAACGAGTAAAACGAGTAAAACGAGTAAAACGAGTAAAACGAGTAAAACGAGTAAAACGAGTAAAACGAGCAAAACTAGTAAAACGAGTAAAACGAGTAAAACGAGTAAAACGAGTAAAACGAGTAAAACGAGTAAATCGAGTAAAACGAGTAAAACGAGTAAAACGAGTAAAACGAGCAAAACTAGTAAAACTAGTAAAACGAGTAAAACGAGCAAAACGAGCAAAACTATTAAAACGAGTAAAACGAGTAAAACGAGTAAAACGTGTAAAACGAGTAAAACGAGTAAAACGAGAAAAACGAGTAAAACGAGAAAAACGAGTAAAACGAGTAAAACGAGTAAAACGAGTAAAACGAGTAAAACGAGGAAAACGAGTAAATCGAGTAAAACGAGTAAAACGAGTAAAACGAGCAAAACGAGCAAAACTAGTAAAACGAGTAAAACGAGTAAATCGAGTAAAACGAGTAAAACGAGCAAAACGAGCAAAACGAGCAAAACTAGTAAAACGAGTAAAACGAGTAAAACGAGTAAAACGAGTAAAACGAGTAAAACGAGTAAAACGAGTAAAACGAGTAAAACGAGTAAAACGAGTAAAACGAGTAAAACGAGTAAAACGAGTAAAACGAGTAAAACGAGTAAAACGAGTAAAACGAGTAAAACGAGTAAAACGAGTAAAACGAGTAAAACGAGTAAAACGAGTAAAACGAGTAAAACGAGTAAAACTAGTAAAACGAGTAAAACGAGTAAAACGAGTAAAACGAGTAAAACGAGCAAAACGAGCAAAACTAGTAAAACGAGTAAAACGAGTAAAACGAGTAATACGAGTAAAACGAGTAAAACGAGTAAAACGAGTAAAACGAGTAAAACGAGTAAAACGAGTAAAACGAGTAAAACGAGTAAAACGAGTAAAACGAGTAAAACGAGTAAAACGAGTAAAACGAGTAAAACGAGTAAAACGAGTAAAACGAGTAAAACGAGTAAAACGAGTAAAACGAGTAAAACGAGTAAAACGAGTAAAACGAGTAAAACGAGTAAAACTAGTAAAACGAGTAAAACGAGTAAAACGAGTAAAACGAGCAAAACGAGCAAAACTAGTAAAACGAGTAAAACGAGCAAAACGAGCAAAACTAGTAAAACGAGTAAAACGAGTAAAACGAGTAAAACGAGTAAAACGAGTAAAACGAGTAAAACGAGTAAAACGAGTAAAACGAGTAAAACGAGTAAAACGAGTAAAACGTGTAAAACGAGTAAAACGAGTAAAACGAGTAAAACGAGTAAAACGAGTAAAACGAGTAAAACGAGTAAAACGAGTAAAACGAGTAAAACGAGTAAAACGAGTAAAACGAGTAAAACGAGTAAAACGAGTAAAACGAGTAAAACGAGTAAAACGAGTAAAACGAGTAAAACGAGTAAAACGAGTAAAACGAGTAAAACGAGTAAAACGAGTAAAACGAGTAAAACGAGTAAAACGAGTAAAACTAGTAAAACGAGTAAAACGAGTAAAACGAGTAAAACGAGTAAAACGAGCAAAACGAGCAAAACTAGTAAAACGAGTAAAACGAGTAAAACGAGTAATACGAGTAAAACGAGTAAAACGAGTAAATCGAGTAAAACTAGTAAAACGAGTAAAACGAGCAAAACTAGTAAAACGAGTAAAACGAGTAAATCGAGTAAAACGAGTAAAACGAGTAAAACGAGTAAAACGAGTAAAACGAGTAAAACGAGTAAAACGAGTAAATCGAGTAAAACGAGTAAAACGAGTAAAACGAGCAAAACGATCAAAACGAGTAAAACGAGTAAAACGAGTAAATCGAGTAAAACGAGTAAAACGAGCAAAACGAGCAAAACGAGCAAAACGAGTAAAACGAGTAAAACGAGTAAAACGAGTAAAACGAGTAAAACGAGTAAAACGAGTAAAACGAGTAAAACGAGTAAAACGAGTAAAACGAGTAAAACGAGTAAAACGAGCAAAACTAGTAAAACGAGTAAAACGAGTAAAACGAGTAAAACGAGTAAATCGAGTAAAACGAGTAAAACGAGTAAAACGAGTAAAACGAGCAAAACTAGTAAAACTAGTAAAACGAGTAAAACGAGCAAAACGAGCAAA
>NW_027486200.1:0-25404 GCF_050908995.1 Andrena cerasifolii
TAATAAAATTTTTTTTAAAAAATGTAAAAAATTAAAACATAATTTAAAAAAAAATTAAATTAATTTTTTTTTAATTTTTCAAAATTTTTTTAAAATTTTTTAAAAAAATTATTTTTTAAATTTTGTTTTAATTTTTTACAATTTTTTAAAAAAAAATTTTAAATTTTTTCTCTATATTTTTTAATTTTTTTTATTTTTTAAAAATTTCTTCAAATTTTAAAAAAAAATTTTTATTTTTTTTAAATTTTTATTTGATTATTTTTTTTTGATTTTTTGATTTTTTTAGTTTTGTTTTAAGTTTTTGTATATTTTTTTATTTTTAATTTTTTATTTTAATTTTTTATTTTTCTCTTATTTTAATTTTTTTTTAATTTTTTCAAATTTTTTTTAATTTTCTTATGCATTTTTTTAAAATTTTTTTAAAATTATTTTTCTTTATTTCAAAAAATGTTTTTAAATTTTTTCAATTTTTATATTTCTTTTATTTTAATTTTTCAAAATTTTAAAAATTTTTTAAAAATTTTTTTTTAATTTTTTTTATAATTTTTTTTTAAATTTTGTTTTATTTTTAATTTTTTTTAAATTTAATTTTTTTTAAATTTTTAAAATTTTAAAAAAAAATTTTTTAATTTTTTATATTTTTTTTTAAATTTTTATATTTTTTATTTTAATTTTTATTTGTTTCTTTTTTATTTTTTAATTTTTTTTATTTTTCTTTTAAATTTTTGTGTATTTTTTTTATTTTTAAATTTTTTATATTTTAAAATTTTTTATTTTAATTTTTTTTATTATTTTTAAATTTTTTAAAAATTTTTTTAAAATTTTAAAAAATTAAACAAAAATTAAAGTAAAGAAAATTTAAAAAAATTAAAGATTAAAAAAAATAAATAAATATGTGAAATTTTTTTTTTAAAATTTGGTAAAAAATTAAAACAAATTTTTACACAATTTTTTTTTTAAGTTTTTAAAAAATTATAAATTTTTTTTTAAAAAATTAAAAAAAATTAAAAAGAAAATTTTAACAAACAAATCAAAATTTAAAAAAATAAAAAAAATTTTAATTTTTTTTTAAAAATTGTAAAAAAAATTAAAGTAAAGAAAATTTAAAAAATTAAAGAAAAGAAAAATTTAAAAAAAATTAAAAAATTTGAAAAAAAATTTTAACACAATTTTAAAATATAATGAAAATTTAAAAATAAAAAATTAAAAAATTAAAATAAATAAACAAATAAAAATTTAAAAAATTTTAAAAATTAAAAAAAATTAAAACGAAAGAAAAATAAAAATTAAAAAAAAATTTAAAACATTTCTTTAAATAAAGAAATTATGTTTTTAAAAAATTTTTTAAAAAATTTAAAAATTAAAGTAAAGAACAGTTTTTTAAAAAATTTAAAAAAAATTTTAAAAATTAAAAAAATTAAAAATTTTTTAGAAAAATTTAAAAAAATTTAAAAAAAAAATACAAAGAAATTTAAAAAAAATAAAATTTAAAAAAATAAAGAAAAAAAATTAAAAAAAAAATTTTAAAAAAATTTTAAAAAATTTAAAATAATTTTTAAAAAATTTAAAAAAATTTAAAATAATTTTTAAAAAATTTAAAATAATTTTTAAAAAATTTAAAAAAATGTAAAAAATAAAAAAAAATATAAGTAAATTAAAAAAAAATTAAACAAAATTTAAAAAAAATTAAAAACCATTTTTGAAATAAAAGAATAATACTTTTTAAAAACCTTAAAAAAAATTTAAAAATAAAAAAAATTACAAGAAAATGTTTAAAAAATTTAAAAAAATTTTAATAATTAAAAAAATTAAAATAAACGAAAAATAAAAATTAAAAAAAAATTTTAAAAATTAAAACACATTTTTGAAATAAAAGAATAATACTTGTAAAAAAATTTTAAAAAAATTAGAAAAATTAAAAAAAAATTTAAAAAAATAAAATAAATTTTAAGAAAATTAAAAAAATTTTTTTTAAAAATTTAAAAAATTAAAAAAAAATCAAAATTTTCAAAAATTAAAAAATATAAATAATTTTAAAAAAATTAAAAAAATAAAATAAATAATTTTTTTTTAAAATTAAAAAAATTGAAAAAAAATATAGAAAAAAAATTAAAAAAAAAATTGAAAAAAAATTTTAAAATTAAAAAATAAATTTTTTTTTTTAAATTATAAGAAAATTAAAACCTTTTTTAAAATTTAAAAAAATTAAAAAAAAATTTAAAAATAAAAAATTATAAGTTTAAATTTAAAAAAAATTAATTTTTTTTAAAAAATTAAAAAAATTAAAATAAAAGGAAAATAAAAATTAAAAAAAATTAAAAAAAATTTAAAATATTTTTGAAATAAAATAATAATACCTTTAAAAAAATTTTAAAAAGTTTAGAAATTTTTAAAAAATTTAAAAAAATAAAAAAATTATAAGAAAATTAAAAAAAATTTTAAAATTAAAGTAAAGAAAAGTTTTTTAAAAAATTTTAAAAAAAATTAAAATTTTTTTTAGAAAAATTGAAAAAAATTTAAAAAAAATAAAAAAATTATAAGAAAATTTGTTTAAAAAATTTTAAAAAATATTTAAAAATTAAAAAAAAAGTAATAAAAAAAAATTTATTAAAATTTTAAAAAATTAAAAAAATAAATATAAAAATTTTAAAATTTTTTTATTAAAATTTAATAAAATTATGATTGTCACGTCCCGGGTGAAATCTTTTGGGAACGATGACATTAGGAAAGGAGAAAGACAGGCGCGAATCTAAAATCCAGCACTCTGAGATTTTTGGGGGAAGACCAGGCGCGAATATTAAATCCCGTCACACTGAGGGTTTGGAAGGAACTTAGGCGCGAATATTGAATCCGTCACACTGAGGGTTTGGAAGGAACTTAGGCGCGAATATTGAATCCGTCACACTGAGGGTTTGAAAGGAATTCAGGCGCGAATCTATAATCCAGCACACTGAGGGTTTGAAAGGAATTCAGGCGAGAATCTATAATCCAGCACACTGAGGGTTTGAAAGGAATTCAGGCGCGAATCTATAATCCGGCACACTGAGGGTTTGGAAGGAGATGAACGTCAGGCGCGAGTCTTGAATCCAGCACACTGAGGGTTTTGAAGGAGAGGAACGTCAGGCGCGAATCTTGAATCCAGCACACTGAGGATTTTGAAGGAATTCAGGCGCGAATCTATAATCCAGCACACTAATCGTTTTACAGGGAGGAACGCCAGGCGCGAATCTATAATCCAGCACACTAGTCGACCAGGGAAGTTTAAAGGCTAGAGCGTATTTGGGGAACACCCGTTAGCACTTTGTTTTGGTTTACGTAATATCAGATTTACCGTTGCATAGGCACAAAAGGTTTCCTCGTAATATTTCTTGAGAAATTCGTCTATACGTGCAGCTATGCAAGGGAATGTTAGTAAACACTGTCACTGTTCTCGAGTTCGCGATCCGCGATCAGCTGTTTCGCCGACTCGTTGGTTTGTATCTTAGTACGTTCGTAACTAATGGTTGAACACAAATAACTTGAAGCAAGATTTTAAACAAAGCGATTTATTAACTTCGTTAATCGGTTATTATAATCGTGCGAGGGGGCTTTTAGCATTGGCACAATATTTGTAATATGGTTATAACATTTAATATATATATATATGGACATGAGATACAATATAAGTCGTTCAATAATGATCGTTAATAATAATAATATGATAAGATTGCGATAAGCAGTTATAAACGAAATAATAGAATAGTAAGATTGCGATAAGCAGTTATAAACGAAATAATAGAATTGTAAGATTGCGATAAGCAGTTATAAACGAAATAATTGAATAGTAAGATTGCGATAAGCAGTTATAAACGAAATAATTGAATAGTATGGTATGGTGGTGATATGCACAATAATATTAAGTAATATAAATGGCTTACGGTGATCGTCGAACACTGAGTTTAATATTAACACTTTAAAGATATACTATTCAAGTAAGCCTTCTACCGAAGAGGTTTCTGTCGAAGAAAGAGCACTCGGCCTGTCAGGACCTCATATTTATGTACTTTCACAGGAGTATTGTGGGGTACGCGCGGTAAAGACCTTGACACATTTCGGTTTAAGACGCAGTAGGTCTTCCGGGGTTTTTACAAACGGTACGTCTATTAATAGACGTATTTATGTCACGTACGCCAAATATACGTCGCAATTAGGTTTCTGGGGTTTTTATGACTGCGAATAGAGATACTCAACTCATCGAATGGATTTCGGGTGTTTTACGGGAAATGGGTTATTAGAGTGGCTTGGACTTCATGAGTCGTAAAGAGGGGGTTGAGACTTGGTCTCGATTTAAGAGGGATTTGTAATGAGGGACTTGTTTGAATTTGTTTTTGAAGGGAATGATTCGTGCCTTGTAAGACGAATAGGCGAAGAGGGTTTTGAAACGATCGTCTCGTGATGGGGACCGCTAAGGTGCATCAGCGAGGTGGAGGTTTGTATTGATCATCCTGTGTTGTTGACCGCTAAGGTGCAACATCAAGGTGATAGGTGATTGAGGAGATGGGGTAGGAGTTGAGTTTGATAGACTTTAGTGGAGTGATTTTGAGGTTTACTAGTGGAATTTGGAATAGGAAACGCGCGAAAAATCGTAGGACGTTACATGATAATTTTTAAAAAAAAATTTAAAAAATTATAAGAAAATTTAAAAAAATTTAAAAAAATTAAAAAAATGAAAAAATATAGAAAATAAAATTTAAAAAAATAAATAAAACAAATTTTAAAAAATTTTGTTAAAAAATTAAAACCAATTTTTTTTAAAAATTTTTTTAAAAAATTAAAGAAATTTTTTTTAAAATTTAAAAAAAAATACAAGGAAATTAAAAAAAAATTAAAATTTAAAAAAATTAGAAAAAAAATTTAAAAATGAAAAAATTTAAAAAATATAGAAATTTTTTTTAAAATAAATAAAAAAAAATTAAATAATTTTTAAAAATTTTTTAAAAAATTTAAAAAATTTAAAATTATTTTTAAAAAATTTAAAAAAATTTAAAAAATTTAAAATAATTTTTAAAAAATTTTAAAAAATGTAAAAAATAAAAAAAAATTATAAGTAAATTAAAAAAAAATTAAACAAAATTTAAAAAAAAATTAAAATACATTTTTGAAATAAAAGAATAATACTTTTAAAAATTTTTTAAAAAAATTATAAAAATTTAAAAAAAATTTAAAAAATAAAAAAAAATTTAAGAAAATTAAAAATTTTTTTTTTAAATTTTAAAAATTCAAAATTTTCAAAAATTAAAAGTATAAATAATTTAAAAAAAAATAAAAAAAATAAAAATAAATAATTTTTTTTTTAAATTAAAAAAAAATAAAAAAAATTAAAGTAAAGAAAAGTTTTTAAAAAAATTTTAAAAAAAAATTTAAA
This sequence comes from Andrena cerasifolii, assembly GCF_050908995.1. Lineage (NCBI taxonomy): Eukaryota > Metazoa > Arthropoda > Insecta > Hymenoptera > Andrenidae > Andrena > Andrena cerasifolii. The sequence goes on from NW_027486200.1 coordinate 5,405, forward strand.
AAATAAAAAAAAATTTATGAAAATTAAAAAAAATTAAAATTTTTTTTAGAAAAATTGAAAAAAATTTAAAAAAAATAAAAAATATAGAAAATAAAATTTAAAAAAAAAAAAATTTATGAAAATTAAAAAAAATTTTTTTAAAAATTTAAAAAATTCAATAAAAAATTCAAAATTTTCAAAAATTAAAAAATATAAATAATTTAAAAAAAAATTAAAAAAATAAAAATAAATAAATTTTTTTTAAAATTAAAAAAAAAATTAAAATTTTTTTTTTTAAAATTAAAAAAATTGAAAAAATAAAGAAAACAAATTTTAAAAAAAGAAAAATAAAATTTAAAAAAAAATTTAAAAACATTTTTTGAAATAAAGAAATTATATTTTTAAAAAAATTTTAAAAAAAATTTAAAAAATTAAAGTAAAGAAAAGTTTTTTAAAAAATTTTAAAAAAAATTTAAAAAAATATAAAAATAAATTTTTTAATTTTTTTTTAAAAATTAAAAAAGAATTAATAATTTTTTTTTAAATTTTAAAACAATAAAACAAAATTAAAATAAATTTTTTTTAAATTTTTTAAAAATTTTAAAAAAATTTTAAGACAATTATGATAATTTTTAAAAAATTTTAAAAAAATTTTTAAAAAATTTAAAAAATTTAAAAAAATAAAAAAAATTTAAACGAAAGAAAAATAAAAATTAAAAAAAATTAAAAAAAAAATTTAAAAATTAAAGTAAAGAACAGTTCTTTAATAAATTTAAAAAAAAAATTTAAAAATTAAAAAAAATTAAAAATTTTTTTAGAAAAATTTAAAAAAAATTAAAAAAAAATACAAAGAAATTTAAAAAAAAAATAAAATTTAAAAAAATTAGAAAAAAAAATTTAAAAATGAAAAAATATAGAAAATTTTTTTTTAAAATAAATAAAAAAAATTTTAAATAATTTTTAAAAAATTTAAAAAAATTTAAAATAATTTTTAAAAAATTTAAAATAATTTTTAAAAAATTTAAAAAAATGTAAAAAATAAAAAAAATTATAAGTAAATTAAAAAAAAATTAAACAAAATTTAAAAAAAATTAGAAAACATTTTTGAAATAAAAGAATAATACTTTTTAAAAACCTTAAAAAAAATTTAAAAATAAAAAAAATTATAAGAAAATTTTGAAAAAATTAAAAAAAATTTTAATAATTAAAAAAATTAAAATAAACGAAAAATAAAAATTAAAAAAAAATTTTAAAAATTAAAACACATTTTTGAAATAAAAGAATAATACTTGTAAAAAAATTTTAAAAAAATTAGAAAAATTAAAAAAAAATTTAAAAAAATAAAATAAATTTTAAGAAAATTAAAAAATTTTTTTTTAAAAATTTAAAAAATTAAAAAAAAAATCAAAATTTTCAAAAATTAAAAAATATAAATAATTTTAAAAAATTAAAAAAATAAAAATAAATAATTTTTTTTTAATATTAAAAAAATTGAAAAAAAATAAAGAAAAAAAATTTAAAAAAAAATTGAAAAAAAATTTTAAAATTAAAAAAAAAAATTTTTTTTTAAAAATTATAAGAAAATTAAAAACCTTTTTTAAAAATTTAAAAAAATTAAAAAAAAATTTAAAAATAAAAAATTATAAGTAAATTTAAAAAAAATTAAATTTTTTTTAAAAAATTAAAAAAAATTAAAATAAAAGGAAAATAAAAATTAAAAAAAAATTAAAAAAAAATTTTAAATATTTTTGAAATAAAATAATAATACCTTTAAAAAAAATTTAAAAAGTTTAGAAAATTTTTAATAAATTTAAAAAATTAAAAAAATTAATAATTTTTTTTTAAATTTTAAAACAATAAAACAAAATAAAAAAAAAATTTTTTTAAATTTTTTAAAAATTTTAAAAAAATTTTAAGACAATTATGATAATTTTTAAAAAATTTAAAACAAATTTTTAAAAAATTTAAAAAATTTAAAAAAATAAAAAAAATTTAAACGAAAGAAAAATAAAAATTTAAAAAAATTAAAAAAAAAAATTAAAAATTAAAGTAAAGAACAGTTCTTTAAAAAATTAAAAAAAAAATTTAAAAATTAAAAAAAATTAAAAATTTTTTTAGAAAAATTTAAAAAAAATTAAAAAAAAAATACAAAGAAATTTAAAAAAAAAATAAAATTTAAAAAAATTAGAAAAAAAATTTAAAAATGAAAAAATATAGAAAATTTTTTTTTAAAATAAATAAAAAAAATTTTAAATAATTTTTAAAAAAAATTTAAAAAATTTTAAAAAATTTAAAATAATTTTTAAAAAATTTAAAAAAATTTAAAATGATTTTTAAAAAATTTAAAAAAATGTAAAAAATAAAAAAATTATAAGTAAATTAAAAAAAAATTAAACAAAATTTAAAAAAAATTAAAAAACATTTTTGAAATAAAAGAATAATACTTTTTAAAAACCTTAAAAAAAATTTTAAAAATAAAAAAAATTATAAGAAAATTTTTAAAAAATTAAAAAAAATTTTAATAATTAAAAAAATTAAAATAAACGAAAAATAAAAATTAAAAAAAAAATTATAAAAAATTAAAACACATTTTTGAAATAAAAGAATAATACTTGTAAAAAATTTTTAAAAAAATTAGAAAAATTAAAAAAAAATTTTAAAAAATAAAATAAATTTTAAGAAAATTAAAAATTTTTTTTTAAAAATTTAAAAAATTCAAAAAAAATCAAAAATTTCAAAAATTAAAAATATAAATAATTTAAAAAAAATTAAAAAAATAAAAATAAATAATTTTTTTTAAAATTAAAAAAATTGAAAAAAATAAAGAAAAAAAATTAAAAAAAAAATTGAAAAAAATTTTAAAATTAAAAAATTAAAAAATTTTTTTTTAAAAATTATAAGAAAATTAAAAACCTTTTTTAAAAATTATAAGAAAATTAAAAACCTTTTTTAAAAATTTAAAAAAATTAAAAAAAAAATTTAAAATATTTTTGAAATAAAATAATAATACCTTTAAAAAAAATTAAAAAGTTTAGAAAATTTTTAATAAATTTAAAAAATTAAAAAAAATTAATAATTTAAAAACATTTTAAAATAAAGAAAATTATAAAATAATTTGTTAAAAATTGTTTAAAAAATATTTAAAAAAATAAAAAAAAATTAATAAAATTTTTTTTTAACTTTAAAAAATTAAAAAAAATTTTTTAGAAATAATAATTTAAAACAAAAATAAATAAAAAATTTTTTTTTGAAAATGAAAAAAATTAAAAAATAAAAAAATTATAAGAAAATTAAAATTTTTTTTTTTAAATTTTAAAAATTAAAAAATTAAAATAAAAGAGAAATAAAAATTAAAAAAAAATTAAAAATATTTTTGAAATAAAATAATAATACCTTTAAAAAAATTTTAAAAAGTTTAGAAATTTTTTAAAACATTTTAAAAAATAAATAAATTATAAGAAAATTAAAAAAAAAATTTTAAAAAAATTAAAAATTTTTTTTAAATATATTTTAAAAAATTAAAAAAAAAATATAAGGAAATTAAAAAAAAATTTTAAAAAAATTTTTTAGAAAATTAAAAAAATTAAAAAAAAAGAAAAATAAAAATTAAAAAAAATTTAAAAACATTTTTTGAAATAAAGAAATTATATTTTTAAAAAAATTAAAAAAAAATTTAAAATTAAAGTAAAGAAAAGTTTTTTAAATAATTTTAAATAAAAATATTAAAAATTAAAAAAAATTAAAATTTTTTTAGAAAAATTGAAAAAAATTAAAAAAAAATTATAAGAAAATTTGTTTAAAAAATTTTAAGAAATATTTAAAAAATTAAAAAAAAATAATAAAAAAAAATTTATTAAAATTTTAAAAAAGTAATAGAAAAATAATAATTTGTAACAAAAATAAATAAATAAAATAAATTTTTTTTTAATTTTTAAAAAATATACATTTTTAAAAAAAAATAACAAAAATTTAAAAAAAAATAAAGAAAATTAAAAAAATAATAATAATAAATGAATTAAAGGAAAATTAAATACAAATTATTATTTAAAAAAATTCTTTAAAAAGTTAAAAAAAATTAAAATAAAAAATATAAAAAAAGAAAAAATTTAACAAATGATTTAAAAAATTAAAAATAATTATAAAAAAATTTAAAAAAAACTTTTTAAAACAATTTAAAAAAATTAATAAATATTTAAAAAAAAATTAAAAAAAATATAAAATTTAAAAAAAATATACAAAATTTAAAAAAAAAAATTTTAAAATTTTTAAAAAAAATTTAAAAATTTTTAAAAAAAATTTAAAAAAAATAAAAAAAATTTAAAAAAAATAAAAAAATTAAGAAAAAATTTTAAAAACATAAATAAAAAAATTAAAACAATATTTAAAAAAAAATTATAATTTGTTAAGAAAATTAAAAAAAAATTTAAAATATAAAAAAAATTAAAAAATAAATAAAAAAATTTAAAAAATTAAGAAAAAATATAAAATTTTTTTTTAAAAAATTTTAAAATTTAAAAAAATATAAAAAAATTAAGAAAAAACTTTTTAAAATTTTTTAAAAAAATAAAAAAAAATTTAAAAATTTTTTGTAAAAAATTAAAAAAAATTAAAAAATTAATAAATATTTAAAACAAGAATAAATTAAAATTTTTTTTAAAAATTTAAAAAAATATAAAAATATACAAAAATTTAAAAATGTATACAAAAATTTAAAAAAAATTAATTTTTTTTTGAAAATTAACAAAAAATATAAACAAATAAAAATATTTTTTTTTAAATTTTTAAAAATTAAAATAAAGAAAAATTAAAAAAAAATTAAAAATTAAAATAAAGAAATACTTAAAAATAATAATAATAATAATAAATGAATTAAAGGAAAATTAAATACAAATTATTTTTTTAAAAAATTCTTTAAAAAAATTAAAAAAAATTAAAATAAAAAATATAAAAAAAGAAAAAAATTAATAAAAATTTTTTTAAAAAAATTAAATTTTCTTTTTAAATTAAAAAAAATTAAAAAAAATTAAAAAAAAATAATAGAAAAATAATAATTTGTAACAAAAATAAATAAAAAAAATAATTTTTTTTTAATTTTTAAAAATGTACATATTTAAAAAAAAATAACAAAATTAAAAAAAATAATAAAAAATTAAAATAAAGAAAATTAAAAAAAAATAATAATAAATGAATTAAAGGAAAATTAAATACAAATTATTTTTAAAAAAAATTCATTAAAAAGTTAAAAAAATTAAAATAAAAAATAAAAAAAAGAAAAAAATTAAAAAATGATTAAAAAATTAAACATAATTTAAAAAAAATTTTTAAAAAACTTTTTAAAAAAATGTAAGAAAATTAATAAATATTTAAAAAAAAAATAAGAAAAATTAAAAAATATAAAAAAATTATAAAAAAAGTTTAAAAATTTAAAAAAATTATAAAATAATTTAAAATGTATAAAAAAAATTAAAAAATAAATAAATAAAAAAATTTTAAAAATTAAGAAAAAATATAAAATTTTTTTTAAAAAAATTTAAAAATTTAAAAAAAATATAAAAAATTTAAAATATTAAAAAAAAAATTTATAATAAAAAAATTAAGAAAAATTTTTTTAAAATTTTTTAAAAAAATAAAAAAAAATTTAAAAATCTTTTGTAAAAAATTAAAAAAAAATAAAAAATTAATAAATATTTAAAACAAGGACAAATTAAAAAAAATTAAAAAAAATTTTAAAAAATATAAAAATATACAAAAATTTAAAAATATATACAAAAATTTTAAAAAAATTAATTTTTTTTAAAAATTAACAAAAATATAAACAAATAAAAATATTTTTTTTAAATTTTTAAAAATTAAAATAAAGAAAAATTTAAAAAAAAATTAAAAATTAAAATAAAGAAATATTTAAAAATAATAATAATAATAATAAATGAATTAAAGGAAAATTAAATACTAATTATTTTTTTAAAAAATTCTTTTAAAAAATTAAAATTAATTAAAATAAAAAATGTAAAAAAAGAAAAAAATTAATAAAAAAATTTAAAAAAAATTAAAAATTTTTTTAAAAAAATTTTTAAAAAACTTTTTAAAAAAATTTAAAAAAATTAATAAATATTTTTAAAAAAATAAAAAAATTATAAAAAAATTTTAAAAATTTAAAAAAATTATAAAATAATTTTAAAAAATTATAAAATAATTTTAAAAAATTATAAAATAATTTAAAATATATAAAAAAATTAAAAAATATAAAAAAATTAAAAAATAAAAAATTTTAAAAAAATATACAAAATTTTTTAAAAAAAAATTTTAAAAAATTAAAAAAGTTTTTAAAAAAATAAAAAAAATTAAGAAAAAATTTTAAAAACATAAATAAAAAAATTAAACAATATTTTAAAATAATATAATTTGTTAAGAAAATTAAAAAAAAATTTAAATTTATTATGAAAATTTAAAAAAAAATTAAAAAGTTTTAAAATATAAAAAAAATTAAAAAATAAATAAATAAAAAAATTTTAAAAATTAAGAAAAAATATAAATTTTTTTTAAAAAAAATTAAAAAATTTAAAAAAAATATAAAAAATTTAAAATATTAAAAAAAAATTTATAATAAAAAAAATTAAGAAAATTTTTTTTAAAAATTTAAAAAAAAATAAAAAAAAAATTAAAAATTTTTTGTAAAAAATTAAAAAAATTAAAAAATTAAAAAATTAATAAATATTTAAAACAAGGACAAATTAAAAAAAATTAAAAAAAATTTTAAAAAATATAAAAATATACAAAAATTTAAAAATATATACAAAAATTTAAAAAAATTAATTTTTTTAAAAAATTAACAAAAAATATAAACAAATAAAAATATTTTTTTAAAATTTTTAAAAATTAAAATAAAGAAAAATTTAAAAAAAATTAAAAATTAAAATAAAGAAATATTTAAAAATAATAATAATAATAATAATAAATGAATTAAAGGAAAATTAAATACTAATTATTTTTTAAAAAAATTCTTTTAAAAAATTAAAATTAATTAAAATAAAAAATGTAAAAAAAGAAAAAAATTAATAAAAAAATTTAAAAAAAATTAAAAATTTTTTTTTTAAAAATTAAAAAAAATTTTTAAAAATTAAAAAAAAATATAATAGAAAAATAATAATTTGTAACAAAAATAAATAAAAAAAATAATTTTTTTTAATTTTTAAAAAATATACATATTTAAAAAAATAACAAAATTAAAAAAAAAAATAAAAAATTAAAATAAAGAAAATTAAAAAAAAATAATAATAATAAATGAATTAAAGGAAAATTAAATACAAATTATTTTTTAAAAAAATTCTTTAAAAAGTTAAAAAAAATTAAAATAAAAAATATAAAAAAAGGAAAAAATTAATAAATGATTTAAAAAATTAAAAATAATTTTAAAAAAATTTTAAAAAAACTTTTTAAAAAAATTTTAAAAAATTAATATATATTTAACAAAAAAATAATAAAAATAAAAAAAATTTAAAAAATTTAAAAAAAAATTAATTTTCTTTGAAAATTAACAAAAAATATAAACAAATAAAAATAATTTCTTTTTAAATTTGTAAAAATTAAAATAAAGAAAAATTTAAAAATAGTAATAATAATATGAAGAAATGAATTAAAGGAAAATTAATTACAAATTATTTTTTTAAAAAATTCTTTAAAAAATTAAAAAAAAAATTAAAATATAAAATATAAATAAAGAAAAAATTAATATATAATTTTTTTAAAAAAAATTTAAAAAATTAAAAAAAATTATAAAAAGAATAAAAAAAATTAAAAAAAGAATAAAAAAAATTAAGAAAAAATTTTAAAAACATATATAAAAAAATTAAAACAATATTTAAAAAAAAATTATAATTTGTTAAGAAAATTAAAAAAAAACAATTTTTAAATTTATTATGAGAATTTAAAAAAAAATTAAAATATTTTAAAATATAAAAAAAATTAAAAAATAAATAAATAAAAAAATTTAAAAATTAAGAAAAAATATAAATTTTTTTCTAAAAAAATTTTTAAATTTAAAAAAAATATAAAAAAATTTAAAATATTAAAAAAAAAATTTTAAATAAAAAAAATTAAGAAAATTTTTTTTAAAAATTTGAAAAAAAATAAAAAAAAATTTAAAAATTTTTTGTAAAAAATTAAAAAAAATTAAAAAATTTAAAAATTAATAAATATTTAAAACAAGGATAAATTAAAAAAAATTTTAAAAATATAAAAATATACAAAAATTTAAAAATATATACAAAAATTTAAAAAAAAATAATTTTTTTGAAAATTAACAAAAAATATAAACAAATAAAAATATTTTTTTTAAATTTTTAAAAATTAAAATAAAGAAAAATTTAAAAAAAAATTAAAAATTAAAATAAAGAAATATTTAAAAATAATATTAATAATAAATGAATTAAAGGAAAATTAAATACTAATTATTTTTTTTTAAAATTCTTTAAAAAAATTAAAATTAATTAAAATAAAAAATGTAAAAAAAGAAAAAAATTAATAAAAAAATTAAAAAAAAATTAAAATTTTTTTTTTAAAATTAAAAAAAATTTTAAAAAATTAAAAAAAAATATAATAGAAAAATAATAATTTGTAACAAAAATAAATAAAAAAAATAATTTTTTTAATTTTTAAAAAATATACATATTTAAAAAAATAACAAAATTCAAAAAATAATAAAAAATTAAAATAAAGAAAATTAAAAAAAAATAATAATAATAAATGAATTAAAGGAAAATTAAATACAAATTATTTTTTAAAAAAATTCTTTAAAAAGTTAAAAAAAATTAAAATAAAAAATATAAAAAAAGGAAAAAATTAATAAATGATTTAAAAAATTAAAAATAATTTTAAAAAAATTTTAAAAAAACTTTTTAAAAAAATTTAAAAAAATTAATATATATTTAAAAAAAAATAAAAAAAATAAAAAAATTTTTAAAAATTTAAAAAAAATTAATTTTCTTTGAAAATTAACAAAAAAATATACACAAATAAAAATAATTTCTTTTTAAATTTGTAAAAATTAAAATAAAGAAAAATTTAAAAATAATAATAATAATATGAAGAAATGAATTAAAGGAAAATTAATTACAAATTATTTTTTTAAAAAATTCTTTAAAAAATTAAAAAAAAATTAAAATATAAAATATAAATAAAGAAAAAATTAATAAATAATTTTTTTAAAAAAAATTTAAAAAATTAAAAAAAATTAAAAAAAGAATAAAATAAATTAAAAAAAGAATAAGAAAAATTAAGAAAAAATTTTAAAAACATAAATAAAAAAATTAAAACAATATTTAAAAAAAATTATAATTTGTTAAGAAAATTAAAAAAATTTTTTTTAAATTTATTATGAAAATTTAAAAAAAAAATTTTAGAATTTTAAAATATAAAAAAATTAAAAAATAAATAAACAAAAAAATTTAAAAGATTAAGAAAAAATATAAAATTTTTTTAAAAAAATTTTAAAATTTAAAAAAAAATATAAAAAATTTAAAATATTAAAAAAAAATTTAAAATAAAAAAAATTAAGAAAAAAATTTTTAAAAAATTTAAAAAAGTAAAAAAAAATTTTTAAATTTTGGTAAAAAATGTTAAAAAATTAAAAAAAAATTAAAAAAAAAATTAAGAAAAATTTTAAAAACATAAATAAAAAAATTAAAACAAAATTTTAAAAAAAAATTAAATTTGTTAAGAAAATTAAAAAAATTTTTTAAAAATATTAAAATATAAAAAAATTAATAAATAAAAAATTTAAAAATTTAAAAAAAAATTTTAAAGAAAAATTTTAAAATTTAAAAAAAAATATAAAAAATTTTATAATATTAAAAGAAAATTTAAATAAAAAAAATTAAGAAATTTTTTTTTAAAAAATTAAAAAAATAAAAAAAAGTTTAAAAATTTTTTGTAAAAAATTAAAAAAATTAAAAAATTAATAAATATTTAAAACAAGAATAAATTTAAAAAAATAAAGGAATATACAAAAATTAAAAAAAAAAAATTTTTTGAAAATTAACAAAAAATATAAACATATAAAAATAATTTTTTTTTAAATTTGTAAAAATTAAAATAAAGAAAATTTTAAAAATAATAATAATAATATGAAGAAATGAATTAAAGGAAAATTAAATACAAATTATTTTTTAAAAAAATTCTTTAAAAAAATTTTAAAAATTAAACTAAAAAATATAAATAAAGAAAAAATTAATAAATAATTTTTTTAAAAAAAAAATTAAAAAATTGAGAGAAAAAACAAAGAATTTATTTTAAATTTTGTTAAAAAATTAAAACAAAATTTTTGAAAAATTAACAAAATTTTTTTTAAAAAATTTTAAAAAAATATAAAAAATTAAAAATTTTTTAAAAAAATTTAAAAAAAATAAAAATATTTTAAAATATAAATTTTTTTTTAAATTTTAAAAAATTATAAAATAATTTAAAATATATAAAAAAAATTAATAAAATAAAAAATTTAAAAAAAATATACAAAATTTTTTAAAAAAAATTTTTAAAAATTAAAAAAAATTAAAAAAAAATAAAAAAAATTAAGAAAAAATTTTAAAAACATAAATAAAAAAATTAAAACAATATTTAAAAAAAATTATAATTTGTTAAGAAAATTAAAAAAAAATTTTTTAAATTTATTATGAGAATTTAAAAAAAAATTAAAATATTTTAAAATATAAAAAAAATTAAAAAATAAATAAATAAAAAAATTTAAAAATTAAGAAAAAATATAAAATTTTTTTTAAAAAAATTTTAAAATTTAAAAAAAAATTTAAAAAATTTAAAATATTAAACAAAAATTATAAAATAAAAATAATTAAGAAAATTTTTTTTAAAAATTTAAAAAAAAAATAAAAAAAAATATTTAAATTTTTTGTAAAAAATTAAAAAAAATGAAAAAATTAATAAATATTTAAAACAAGGATAAATTAAAAAAAATTTAAAAAAATTTTAAAAAATATAAAAATATACAAAAATTTAAAAATATATACAAAAATTTAAAAAAAATTAATTTTTTTGAAAATTAACAAAAATATAAACAAATAAAAATTTTTTTTTTTAAATTTGTAAAAATTAAAATAAAGAAAAATTTAAAAATAATAATAATAATATGAAGAAATGAATTAAAGGAAAATTAAATACAAATTATTTTTTTTTAAAATTCTTTAAAGAAATTAAAAAAAATTAAAATAAAAAATAAAAAAAAGAAAAAAATTAATAAAAAAATTTTAATAAAAATTTTAACAAAATTTTTTAAAAAATGTTAAAAAATTAAAAAAAATTTAAAAAAAAATAAAAAAAATTAAGAAAAAATTTTAAAAACATAAATAAAAAAATTAAAACAATATTTAAAAAAATTATAATTTGTTAAGAAAATTAAAAAAAATTTTAAAATATAAAAAAAATTAAAAAATAAATAAAAAAATTTTAAAAATTAAGAAAAAATATAAAATTTATTTTAAAAAAATTTTAAAATTTAAAAAAAATATAAAAAAAATTAAGAAAAAACTTTTTAAATTTTTTTAAAAAAATAAAAAAAAAATTAAAAAAATAATAGAAAAATAATAATTTGTAACAAAAATAAATAAAAAAAATAATTTTTTTTAATTTTTAAAAAATATACATATTTAAAAAAAAATAACAAAAATTTAAAAAAAAATAAAGAAAATTAAAAAAAATAATAATAAATGAATTAAAGGAAAATTAAATACAAATTATTTTTTAAAAAAATTCATTAAAAAGTTAAAAAAATTAAAATAAAAAATAAAAAAAAGAAAAAAATTAAAAAATGATTAAAAAATTAAAAATAATTTAAAAAAATTTTTAAAAAAACTTTTTTAAAAAATGTAAGAAACTTAATAAATATTTAAAAAAAAATAAGAAAAATAAAAAAAAATTTTAAAAATTATAAAAAAAATTTTAAAAATTAAAAAAAAAATTAATTTTTTCTTTGAAAATTAACAAAAAATATAAACAAATAAAAATATTTTTTTTAAATTTTTAAAAATTAAAATAAAGAAAAATTTAAAAAAAAATTAAAAATTAAAATAAAGAAATATTTAAAAATAATATTAATAATAAATGAATTAAAGGAAAATTAAATACTAATTATTTTTTTTTAAAATTCTTTAAAAAAATTAAAACTAATTAAAATAAAAAATGTAAAAAAAGAAAAAAATTAATAAAAAAATTAAAAAAAAATTAAAATTTTTTTTTTAAAATTAAAAAAAATTTTAAAAAATTAAAAAAAAATATAATAGAAAAATAATAATTTGTAACAAAAATAAATAAAAAAAATAATTTTTTTAATTTTTAAAAAATATACATATTTAAAAAAATAACAAAATTCAAAAAATAATAAAAAATTAAAATAAAGAAAAGTAAAAAAAAATAATAATAATAAATGAATTAAAGGAAAATTAAATACAAATTATTTTTTTAAAAAATTCTTTAAAAAGTTAAAAAAAATTAAAATAAAAAATATAAAAAAAGGAAAAAATTAATAAATGATTTAAAAAATTAAAAATAATTTTAAAAAAATTTTAAAAAAACTTTTTAAAAAAATTTAAAAAAATTAATATATATTTAAAAAAAAATAAAAAAAATAAAAAAATTTTTAAAAATTTAAAAAAAATTAATTTTCTTTGAAAATTAACAAAAAAATATACACAAATAAAAATAATTTCTTTTTAAATTTGTAAAAATTAAAATAAAGAAAAATTTAAAAATAATAATAATAATATGAAGAAATGAATTAAAGGAAAATTAATTACAAATTATTTTTTTAAAAAATTCTTTAAAAAATTAAAAAAAAATTAAAATATAAAATATAAATAAAGAAAAAATTAATAAATAATTTTTTTAAAAAAAATTTAAAAAATTAAAAAAAAATTAAAAAAAGAATAAAATAAATTAAAAAAAGAATAAGAAAAATTAAGAAAAAATTTTAAAAACATAAATAAAAAAATTAAAACAATATTTAAAAAAAATTATAATTTGTTAAGAAAATTAAAAAAATTTTTTTTAAATTTATTATGAAAATTTAAAAAAAAAATTTTAGAATTTTAAAATATAAAAAAATTAAAAAATAAATAAACAAAAAAATTTAAAAGATTAAGAAAAAATATAAAATTTTTTTTAAAAAATTTTAAAATTTAAAAAAAAATATAAAAAATTTAAAATATTAAAAAAAAATTTAAAATAAAAAAAATTAAGAAAAAAATTTTTAAAAAATTTAAAAAAGTAAAAAAAAATTTTTAAATTTTGGTAAAAAATGTTAAAAAATTAAAAAAAAATTAAAAAAAAAATTAAGAAAAAATTTTAAAAACATAAATAAAAAAATTAAAACAAAATTTAAAAAAAAATTAAATTTGTTAAGAAAATTAAAAAAAAATTTTAAAAATATTAAAATATAAAAAAATTAATAAATAAAAAATTTAAAAATTTAAAAAAAAATTTTAAAGAAAAATTTTAAAATTTAAAAAAAAATATAAAAAATTTTATAATATTAAAAAAAAATTTAAATAAAAAAAATTAAGAAATTTTTTTTTAAAAAATTAAAAAAAATAAAAAAAAGTTTAAAAATTTTTTGTAAAAAATTAAAAAAATTAAAAAATTAATAAATATTTAAAACAAGAATAAATTTAAAAAAATAAAGGAATATACAAAAATTAAAAAAAAAAAATTTTTTGAAAATTAACAAAAAATATAAACATATAAAAATAATTTTTTTTTAAATTTGTAAAAATTAAAATAAAGAAAATTTTAAAAATAATAATAATAATATGAAGAAATGAATTAAAGGAAAATTAAATACAAATTATTTTTTAAAAAAATTCTTTAAAAAAATTTTAAAAAATTAAACTAAAAAATATAAATAAAGAAAAAATTAATAAATAATTTTTTTAAAAAAAAATTAAAAAATTGAGAGAAAAAACAAAGAATTTATTTTAAATTTTGTTAAAAAATTAAAACAAAATTTTTGAAAAATTAACAAAATTTTTTTTAAAAAATTTAAAAAAAATATAAAAAATTAAAAATTTTTTAAAAAAATTTAAAAAAAATAAAAATATTTTAAAATATAAATTTTTTTTAAAATTTTAAAAAATTATAAAATAATTTAAAATATATAAAAAAAAATAATAAAATAAAAAATTTAAAAAAAATATACAAAATTTTTTAAAAAAAATTTTTAAAAATTAAAAAAAATTAAAAAAAAATAAAAAAAATTAAGAAAAAATTTTAAAAAACATAAATAAAAAAATTAAAACAATATTTAAAAAAAATTATAATTTGTTAAGAAAATTAAAAAAAAATTTTTTAAATTTATTATGAGAATTTAAAAAAAAAAATTAAAATATTTTAAAATATAAAAAAAATTAAAAAATAAATAAATAAAAAAATTTAAAAATTAAGAAAAAATATAAAATTTTTTTTAAAAAAATTTTAAAATTTAAAAAAAAATTTAAAAAATTTAAAATATTAAACAAAAATTATAAAATAAAAAAATTAAGAAAATTTTTTTTAAAAATTTAAAAAAAAAATAAAAAAAAATTTTAAAATTTTTTGTAAAAAATTAAAAAAAATGAAAAAATTAATAAATATTTAAAACAAGGATAAATTAAAAAAAATTTAAAAAAATTTTAAAAAATATAAAAATATACAAAAATTTAAAAATATATACAAAAATTTAAAAAAAAATAATTTTTTTGAAAATTAACAAAAATATAAACAAATAAAAATTTTTTTTTTTAAATTTGTAAAAATTAAAATAAAGAAAAATTTAAAAATAATAATAATAATATGAAGAAATGAATTAAAGGAAAATTAAATACAAATTTTTTTTTTTTAAAATTCTTTAAAGAAATTAAAAAAAATTAAAATAAAAAATATAAAAAAGAAAAAAATTAATAAAAAATTTTAATAAAAATTTTAACGAAATTTTTTAAAAAATTTTAACAAAATTTTTTAAAAAATGTTAAAAAATTAAAAAAAAATTAAAAAAAAATAAAAAAAATTAAGAAAAAATTTTAAAAACATAAATAAAAAAATTAAAACAATATTTAAAAAAATTATAATTTGTTAAGAAAATTAAAAAAAATTTTAAAATATAAAAAAAATTAAAAAATAAATAAAAAAATTTAAAAAATTAAGAAAAAATATAAAATTTATTTTAAAAAAATTTTAAAATTTAAAAAAAATATAAAAAAATTAAGAAAAAACTTTTTAAATTTTTTTAAAAAAATAAAAAAAAAATTAAAAAAATAATAGAAAAATAATAATTTGTAACAAAAATAAATAAAAAAAATAATTTTTTTTAATTTTTAAAAAATATACATATTTAAAAAAAAATAACAAAAATTTAAAAAAAAATAAAGAAAATTAAAAAAAATAATAATAAATGAATTAAAGGAAAATTAAATACAAATTATTTTTTAAAAAAATTCATTAAAAAGTTAAAAAAATTAAAATAAAAAATAAAAAAAAGAAAAAAATTAAAAAATGATTAAAAAATTAAAAATAATTTAAAAAAATTTTTAAAAAAACTTTTTTAAAAAATGTAAGAAAATTAATAAATATTTAAAAAAAAATAAGAAAAATAAAAAAAAATTTTAAAAATTATAAAAAAAATTTTAAAAATTAAAAAAAAAATTAATTTTTTCTTTGAAAATTAACAAAAAATATAAACAAATAAAAATAATTTTTTTTTAAATTTGTAAAAATTAAAATAAAGAAAAATTTAAAAATAATAATAATAATATGAAGAAATGAATTAAAGGAAAATTAATTAAAAATTATTTTTTTAAAAAATTCTTTAAAAAATTAAAAAAAAAATAAAATAAAAAATATAAAAAAGAAAAAAATTAATAAATGATTTAAAAAATTAAAAATAATTTTTAAAAAAATTTTAAAAAACTTTTTAAAACAATTTAAAAAAATTAATAAATATTAAAAAAAAATTAAAAAAAATTAAAAAAAATAAAAAAATTATAAAAAAAAGTTTAAAACTTTAAAAAAATTATAAAATAATTTTAAAAAATTATAAAGTAATTTAAAATATATAAAAAAATTAAAAAATAAAAAACTTAAAAAAAATATACAAATTTTTTTAAAAAAAATTTTAAAAAATTAAAAAAATTTTAAAACAAATAAAAAAAAATTAAGAAAAAATTTTAAAAACATAAATAAAAATATTAAAACAATATTATAAAAAAATATAATTTGTTAAGAAAATTGAAAAAAAATTTTAAATTTATTATGAAAATTTAAAAAAAAATTAAAAAATTTTAAAATATAAAAAAAATTAAAAAATAAATAAATAAAAAAATTTTAAAAATTAAGAAAAAATATAAAATTTTTTTAAAAAAAATTTTAAAATTTAAAAAAAATATAAAAAAATTTAAAATATTAAAAAAAAAATTTATAATAAAAAAAATTAAGAAAATTTTTTTTAAAAATTTAAAAAAAAATAAAAAAAATTTAAAATTTTTTTGTAAAAAATTAAAAAAATTAATAAATATTTAAAACAAGGACAAATTAAAAAAAAATTAAAAACATTTAAAAATATATACAAAAATTTAAAAAAAATTATTTTTTTTTAAAAATTAACAAAAAATATAAATAAATAAAAATATTTTTTTTAAATTTTTAAAAATTAAAATAAAGAAAAATTTAAAAAAAAAATTAAAAATTAAAATAAAGAAATATTTAAAAATAATAATAATAATAATAAATGAATTAAAGGAAAATTAAATACTAATTATTTTTTTAAAAAATTCTTTTAAAAAATTAAAATTAATTAAAATAAAAAATGTAAAAAAAGAAAAAAATTAATAAAAAAATTAAAAAAAAAATTAAAATTTTTTTTAAAAATTAAAAAAAATTTTAAAAAATTAAAAAAAAATATAATAGAAAAATAATAATTTGTAACAAAAATAAATAAAAATAATAATTTTTTTTAATTTTTAAAAAATATACATATTTAAAAAAATAACAAAATTAAAAAAAAATAATAATAATAAATGAATTAAAGGAAAATTAAATACAAATTATTTTTTAAAAAAATTCATTAAAAAGTTAAAAAAATTAAAATAAAAAATAAAAAAAAGAAAAAAATTAAAAAATGATTAAAAAATTAAAAATAATTTAAAAAAAATTTTAAAAAAATGTAAGAAAATTAATAAATATTTAAAAAAAATAAGAAAAATAAAAAAAAATTTAAAAATTATAAAAAAAATTTGAAAAATTAAAAAAAAAATTAATTTTTCTTTGAAAATTAACAAAAAATATAAACAAATAAAAATAATTTTTTTTTAAATTTGTAAAAATTAAAATAAAGAAAAATTTAAAAATAATAATAATAATATGAAGAAATGAATTAAAGGAAAATTAATTAAAAATTATTTTTTTAAAAAATTCTTTAAAAAATTAAAAAAAAAAATAAAATAAAAAATATAAAAAAGAAAAAAATTAATAAATGATTTAAAAAATTAAAAATAATTTTTAAAAAAATTTTAAAAAACTTTTTTAAAACAATTTAAAAAAATTAATAAATATTAAAAAAAAATTAAAAAAAATTAAAAAAAATAAAAAAATTATAAAAAAAAGTTTAAAACTTTAAAAAAATTATAAAATAATTTTAAAAAATTATAAAGTAATTTAAAATATATAAAAAAATTAAAAAATAAAAAACTTAAAAAAAATATACAAATTTTTTTAAAAAAAATTTAAAAAAATTAAAAAATTTTAAAACAAATAAAAAAAATTAAGAAAAAATTTTAAAAACATAAATAAAAATATTAAAACAATATTATAAAAAAATATAATTTGTTAAGAAAATTGAAAAAAAAATTTTAAATTTATTATGAAAATTTAAAAAAAAATTAAAAAATTTTAAAATATAAAAGAAATTAAAAAATAAATAAATAAAAAAATTTTAAAAATTAAGAAAAAATATAAATTTTTTTTTAAAAAAATTTTAAAATTTAAAAAAAATATAAAAAATTTAAAATATTAAAAAAAAATTTTATAATAAAAAAAATTAGGAAAATTTTTTTTAAAAATTTAAAAAAAAATAAAAAAATAATTAAAAATTTTTTGTAAAAAATTAAAAAAATTAAAAAATTAAAAAATTAATAAATATTTAAAACAAGGACAAATTAAAAAAAATTAAAAAAAATTTAAAAAAATATAAAAATATACAAAAATTTAAAAATATATACAAAAATTTAAAAAAAATTAATTTTTTTTAAAAATTAACAAAAAATATAAACAAATAAAAATATTTTTTTAAAATTTTTAAAAATTAAAATAAAGAAAAATTTAAAAAAAATTAAAAATTAAAATAAAGAAATATTTAAAAATAATAATAATAATAATAAATGAATTAAAGGAAAATTAAATGCTAATTATTTTTTAAAAAAATTCTTTTAAAAAATTAAAATTAATTAAAATAAAAAATGTAAAAAAAGAAAAAAATTAATAAAAAAATTTAAAAAAAATTAAAAATTTTTTTTTTAAAAATTAAAAAAAATTTTTAAAAATTAAAAAAAAATATAATAGAAAAGTAATAATTTGTAACAAAAATAAATAAAAAAAATAATTTTTTTTAATTTTTAAAAAATATACATATTTAAAAAATAACAAAATTAAAAAAAAATAAAAAATTAAAATAAAGAAAATTAAAAAAAATAATAATAATAAATGAATTAAAGGAAAATTAAATACAAATTATTTTTTAAAAAAATTCTTTAAAAAGTTAAAAAAAATTAAAATAAAAAATATATAAAAAGGAAAAAATTAATAAATGATTTAAAAATTAAAAATAATTTTAAAAAAATTTTAAAAAAACTTTTTAAAAAAATTTTAAAAAATTAATATATATTTAACAAAAAAATAATAAAAATAAAAAAAATTTAAAAAATTTAAAGAAAAATTAATTTTCTTTGAAAATTAACAAAAAATATAAACAAATAAAAATAATTTCTTTTTAAATTTGTAAAAATTAAAATAAAGAAAAATTTAAAAATAGTAATAATAATATGAAGAAATGAATTAAAGGAAAATTAATTACAAATTATTTTTTTAAAAAATTCTTTAAAAAATTAAAAAAAAAATTAAAATATAAAATATAAATAAAGAAAAAATTAATATATAATTTTTTTAAAAAAAATTTAAAAAATTAAAAAAAATTAAAAAAAGAATAAAAAAAATTAAAAAAGAATAAAAAAAATTAAGAAAAAATTTTAAAAACATATATAAAAAAATTAAAACAATATTTAAAAAAAAATTATAATTTGTTAAGAAAATTAAAAAAAACAATTTTTAAATTTATTATGAGAATTTAAAAAAAAATTAAATATTTTAAAATATAAAAAAAATTAAAAAATAAATAAATAAAAAAATTTAAAAATTAAGAAAAAATATAAATTTTTTTTTAAAAAAATTTTTAAATTTAAAAAAAATATAAAAAATTTAAAATATTAAAAAAAAATTTTTAAATAAAAAAAATTAAGAAAATTTTTTTTAAAAATTTGAAAAAAAATAAAAAAAAATTTAAAAATTTTTTGTAAAAAATTAAAAAAAATTAAAAAATTAATAAATATTTAAAACAAGGATAAATTAAGAAAAATTTTAAAAATATAAAAATATACAAAAATTTAAAAATATATACAAAAATTTAAAAAAAATAATTTTTTTTGAAAATTAACAAAAAATATAAACAAATAAAAATATTTTTTTTAAATTTTTAAAAATTAAAATAAAGAAAAATTTAAAAAAAAATTAAAAATTAAAATAAAGAAATATTTAAAAATAATATTAATAATAAATGAATTAAAGGAAAATTAAATACTAATTATTTTTTTTTTAAATTCTTTAAAAAAATTAAAATTAATTAAAATAAAAAATGTAAAAAAAGAAAAAAATTATTAAAAAAATTAAAAAAAAATTAAAATTTTTTTTTTAAAATTAAAAAAAATTTTAAAAAATTAAAA
>NW_027486201.1:0-25398 GCF_050908995.1 Andrena cerasifolii
ATGGCACAAAGTAACGTCTCCGGAGAGCAAATCAAAGAGCGAGAAGTGGCGCAGACGTTTCGAGACTGTGACTGTTTAACGAAGAGACGCAGAATTTTCGAACGCCTCTTGAAAGGCCTGTGCCTCTGATTTGCAACTTTAAGGCGATGCCTTTGAAGCTGAAATTTAGTATACCTCTTTCCACTTCATGTTCTCCTGATATATTGGCCAAAATCTGGCGAAAATTATCAGAATGCACAAAATTGGGCTTTGTAACAGGAGAACATGCCGTCGAAAGAGATGGCACAAAGTAACGTCTCCGGAGAGCAAATCAAAGAGCGAGAATTGGCGCACACGTTTCCAGACTGTGACTGTTTAACGAAGAGACGCAGAATTTTCGAACGCCGCTTGAAAGGACTGCACCTCTAATTTGTAACTTTAAGGATATGCCTTTGAAGCTGAAATTTAGTATACCTCTTTCCACTTCATGTTCTCCTGATATATTGGCCAAAATCTGGCGAAAATTTTCAGAATCCACAGAATTGGGCTTTGTAACAGGAGAACATGCCGTCGAAAGAGATGGCACAAAGTAACGTTTCTGGAGAGCAAATCAAAGAGCGAGAAGTGGCGCAGGTGTTCCGAGAAAGTGATTGTTTAACGAAGAGACGCAGAATATTCGAACGCCTCTTGAAAGGCCTGCGCCTCTTAATTGCAAGTTTAAGACGATGCCTTTGAAGCTGAAATTTAGTATACCTCTTTCCACTTCATTTTCTCCTGATATATTGGCCAAAATCTGGCGAAAATTTTCAGAATCCACAGAATTGGGCTTTGTAACAGGAGAACATGCCGTCGAAAGAGATGGCACATAGTAACGTCTCCGGAGAGGAAATCAAAGAGCGAGATGTGGCGCAAGATATTTCGATACAGTGACTGATTAACGAAGAGACGCAGAATTTTCGAACGCCTCTTGAAAGGCCTGCGCCTCTTAATTGCAAGTTTAAGGCTATGCCTTTGAAGCTGAAATTTAGTATACCTCTTTCCACTTCATGTTCTTCTGATATATTGGCCAAAATCTGGCGAAAATTTTCAGAATCCACAGAATTGGGCTTTGTAACAGGAGAACATGCCGTCGAAAGAGATGGCACAAAGTAACGTCTCCGGAGGGCAAATCAATGAGCGAGAAGTGGCTCAGATGTTTCGAGACAGTGACTGATTAACGAAGAGACGCAGAATTTTCGAACGCTTCTTGAAAGGCCTGCGCCTCTTAATTGCAGGTTTAAGGCTATGCCTTTGAAGCTGAAATTTAGTATACCTCTTTCCACTTCATGTTCTCCTGATATATTGGCCAAAATCTGGCGAAAATTTTCAGAATCCACAGAATTGGGCTTTGTAACAGGAGAACATGCCGTCGAAAGAGATGGCACAAAGTAACGTCTCCGGAGGGCAAATCAATGAGCGAGAAGTGGCGCAGATGTTTCGAGACAGTGACTGTTTAACGAAGTGTCGCACAATTTTCGAACGCCTCTTGCAAGGCCTGCGCCTCTGATTTGATACTTTTAAGCGATTCCTTTGAAGCTGAAATTTAGTATACCTCTTTCCACTTCATGTTCTCCTGATATATTGGCCAAAATCTAGCGAAAATTTTCAGAATGCACAGAATTGGGCTTTGTAACAGGAGAACATGCCGTCGAAAGAGATGGAACAAAGTAACGTCTCTGGAGAGCAAATCAAAGAGCGAGAAGTGGCGCAGATGTTTCGAGGCAGTGACTGCTTAACGAAGAGTCGCACAATTTTCGAACGCCTCTTGAAAGGCCTGCGCCTCTGATTTGATACTTTTAAGCGATGCCTTTGAAGCTGAAATTTAGTATACCTCTTTCCACTTCATGTTCTCATGATATATTGGCCAAAATCTGGCGAAAATGATCAGAATGCACAAAATTGGGCTTTGTAACAGGAGAACATGCCGTCGAAAGAGATGGCACAAAGTAACGTCTCCGGAGGGCAAATCAATGAGCGAGAAGTGGCTCAGATGTTTCGAGACAGTGACTGATTAACGAAGAGACGCAGAATTTTCGAACGCTTCTTGAAAGGCCTCCGCCTACATTTTGCAACATTAAGGATATGCCTTTGAAGCTGAAATTTAGTATACCTCTTTCCACTTCATGTTCTCCTGATATATTGGCCAAAATCTGGCGAAAATTTTCAGAATCCACAAAATTGGGCTATGTAACAGGAGAACATGCCGTCGAAAGAGATGGAACAAAGTAATGTCTCTGGAGAGCAAATCAAAGAGCGAGAAGTGGCGCAGATGTTTCGAGGCAGTGACTGCTTAACGAAGAGTCGCACAATTTTCGAACGCCTCTTGAAAGGCCTGCGCCTCTGATTTGATACTTTTAAGCGATGCCTTTGAAGCTGAAATTTAGTATACCTCTTTCCACTTCATGTTCTCCTGATATATTGGCCAAAATCTGGCGAAAATTTTCAGAATCCACAGAATTGGGCTTTGTAACAGGAGAACATGCCGTCGAAAGAGATGGAACAAAGTAACGTCTCTGGAGAGCAAATCAAAGAGCGAGAGGTGGCGCAGATGTTTCGAGGCAGTGACTGCTTAACGAAGAGTCGCACAATTTTCGAACGCCTCTTGAAAGGCCTGCGCCTCTGATTTGATACTTTTAAGCGATGCCTTTGAAGCTGAAATTTAGTATACCTCTTTCCACTTCATGTTCTCATGATATATTGGCCAAAATCTGGCGAAAATTTTCAGAATCCACAGAATTGGGCTTTGTAACAGGAGAACATGCCGTCGAAAGAGATGGCACAAAGTAACGTCTCCGGAGAGCAAATCAAAGAGCGAGAATTGGCGCACACGTTTCCAGACTGTGACTGTTTAACGAAGAGACGCAGAATTTTCGAACGCCGCTTGAAAGGACTGCACCTCTAATTTGTAACTTTAAGGATATGCCTTTGAAGCTGAAATTTAGTATACCTCTTTCCACTTCATGTTCTCCTGATATATTGGCCAAAATCTGGCGAAAATTTTCAGAATCCACAGAATTGGGCTTTGTAACAGGAGAACATGCCGTCGAAAGAGATGGCACAAAGTAACGTTTCTGGAGAGCAAATCAAAGAGCGAGAAGTGGCGCAGGTGTTCCGAGAAAGTGATTGTTTAACGAAGAGACGCAGAATATTCGAACGCCTCTTGAAAGGCCTGCGCCTCTTAATTGCAAGTTTAAGACGATGCCTTTGAAGCTGAAATTTAGTATACCTCTTTCCACTTCATTTTCTCCTGATATATTGGCCAAAATCTGGCGAAAATTTTCAGAATCCACAGAATTGGGCTTTGTAACAGGAGAACATGCCGTCGAAAGAGATGGCACATAGTAACGTCTCCGGAGAGGAAATCAAAGAGCGAGATGTGGCGCAGATATTTCGATACAGTGACTGATTAACGAAGAGACGCAGAATTTTCGAACGCCTCTTGAAAGGCCTGCGCCTCTTAATTGCAAGTTTAAGGCTATGCCTTTGAAGCTGAAATTTAGTATACCTCTTTCCACTTCATGTTCTTCTGATATATTGGCCAAAATCTGGCGAAAATTTTCAGAATCCACAGAATTGGGCTTTGTAACAGGAGAACATGCCGTCGAAAGAGATGGCACAAAGTAACGTCTCCGGAGGGCAAATCAATGAGCGAGAAGTGGCTCAGATGTTTCGAGACAGTGACTGATTAACGAAGAGACGCAGAATTTTCGAACGCTTCTTGAAAGGCCTGCGCCTCTTAATTGCAGGTTTAAGGCTATGCCTTTGAAGCTGAAATTTAGTATACCTCTTTCCACTTCATGTTCTCCTGATATATTGGCCAAAATCTGGCGAAAATTTTCAGAATCCACAGAATTGGGCTTTGTAACAGGAGAACATGCCGTCGAAAGAGATGGCACAAAGTAACGTCTCCGGAGGGCAAATCAATGAGCGAGAAGTGGCGCAGATGTTTCGAGACAGTGACTGTTTAACGAAGTGTCGCACAATTTTCGAACGCCTCTTGCAAGGCCTGCGCCTCTGATTTGATACTTTTAAGCGATTCCTTTGAAGCTGAAATTTAGTATACCTCTTTCCACTTCATGTTCTCCTGATATATTGGCCAAAATCTAGCGAAAATTTTCAGAATGCACAGAATTGGGCTTTGTAACAGGAGAACATGCCGTCGAAAGAGATGGAACAAAGTAACGTCTCTGGAGAGCAAATCAAAGAGCGAGAAGTGGCGCAGATGTTTCGAGGCAGTGACTGCTTAACGAAGAGTCGCACAATTTCGAACGCCTCTTGAAAGGCCTGCGCCTCTGATTTGATACTTTTAAGCGATGCCTTTGAAGCTGAAATTTAGTATACCTCTTTCCACTTCATGTTCTCATGATATATTGGCCAAAATCTGGCGAAAATGATCAGAATGCACAAAATTGGGCTTTGTAACAGGAGAACATGCCGTCGAAAGAGATGGCACAAAGTAACGTCTCCGGAGGGCAAATCAATGAGCGAGAAGTGGCTCAGATGTTTCGAGACAGTGACTGATTAACGAAGAGACGCAGAATTTTCGAACGCTTCTTGAAAGGCCTCCGCCTACATTTTGCAACATTAAGGATATGCCTTTGAAGCTGAAATTTAGTATACCTCTTTCCACTTCATGTTCTCCTGATATATTGGCCAAAATCTGGCGAAAATTTTCAGAATCCACAAAATTGGGCTATGTAACAGGAGAACATGCCGTCGAAAGAGATGGAACAAAGTAATGTCTCTGGAGAGCAAATCAAAGAGCGAGAAGTGGCGCAGATGTTTCGAGGCAGTGACTGCTTAACGAAGAGTCGCACAATTTTCGAACGCCTCTTGAAAGGCCTGCGCCTCTGATTTGATACTTTTAAGCGATGCCTTTGAAGCTGAAATTTAGTATACCTCTTTCCACTTCATGTTCTCCTGATATATTGGCCAAAATCTGGCGAAAATTTTCAGAATCCACAGAATTGGGCTTTGTAACAGGAGAACATGCCGTCGAAAGAGATGGAACAAAGTAACGTCTCTGGAGAGCAAATCAAAGAGCGAGAGGTGGCGCAGATGTTTCGAGGCAGTGACTGCTTAACGAAGAGTCGCACAATTTTCGAACGCCTCTTGAAAGGCCTGCGCCTCTGATTTGATACTTTTAAGCGATGCCTTTGAAGCTGAAATTTAGTATACCTCTTTCCACTTCATGTTCTCATGATATATTGGCCAAAATCTGGCGAAAATGATCAGAATGCACAAAATTGGGCTTTGTAACAGGAGAACATTCTGTCGAAAGGGATGGCACAAAGTAACGGCTCCGGAGAGCAAATCAAAGAGCGAGAAGTGGCGCAGACGTTTCGAGACTGTGACTGTTTAACGAAGAGACGCAGAATTTTCGAACGCCGCTTGAAAGGCCTGCACCTCTTATTTGCAACTTTAAGGCGATGCCTATGAATCTCAAATTTAGTTTACCTCTTTCCACTTCATGTTCTCCTGATATATTGGCCAAAATCTGGCGAAAATTATCAGAATGCACAAAATTGGGCTTTGTAACAGGAGAACATGCCGTCGAAAGAGATGGCACAAAGTAACGTCTCCGGAGAGCAAATCAAAGAGCGAGAAGTGGCGCAGACGTTTCCAGACTGTGACTGTTTAACGAAGAGACGCAGAATTTTCGAACGCCTCTTGAAAGGCCTCCGCCTCTAATTTGCAACTTTAAGGATATGCCTATGAATCTCAAATTTAGTATACCTCTTTCCACTTCATGTTCTCCTGATATATTGGCCAAAATTTGGCAAAAATTTTCATAATGCACAAAATTGGGCTTTGTAACAGGAGAACATGCCGTCGAAAGAGATGGCACAAAGTAACGTCTCCGGAGAGTAAATCAAAGAGCGAGAAGTGGCGCAGACGTTTCCAGACTGTGACTGTTTAACGAAGAGACGCAGAATTTTCGAACGCCTCTTGAAAGGCCTGTGCCTCTGATTTGCAACTTTAAGGCGATGCCTTTGAAGCTGAAATTTAGTATACCTCTTTCCACTTCATGTTCTCCTGATATATTGGCCAAAATCTGGCGAAAATTATCAGAATGCACAAAATTGGGCTTTGTAACAGGAGAACATGCCGTCGAAAGAGATGGCACAAAGTAACGTCTCCGGAGAGCAAATCAAAGAGCGAGAAGTGGCGCAGACGTTTCCAGACTGTGACTGTTTAACGAAGAGACGCAGAATTTTCGAACGCCGCTTGAAAGGCCTGCACCTCTAATTTGTAACTTTAAGGATATGCCTTTGAAGCTGAAATTTAGTATACCTCTTTCCACTTCATGTTCTCCTGATATATTGGCCAAAATATGGCGAATATTTTTAGAATGCACAAAATTGGACTTTGTAACAGGAGAACATTCTGTCGAAAGAGATGGCACAAAGTAACGTCTCCGTAGAGCAAATCAAAGAGCGAGAAGTGGCGCAGACGTTTCGAGACTGTGACTGTTTAACGAAGAGACGCAGAATTTTCGAACGCCGCTTGATAGGCCTGCACCTCTTATTTGCAACTTTAAGGCGATGCCTATGAATCTCAAATTTAGTATACCTGTTTCCACTTCATGTTCTCCTGATATATTGGCCAAAATCTAGCGAAAATTTTCAGAATGCACAAAATTGGGCTTTGTAACAGGAGAACATGCAGTCGAAAGAGATGGAAAAAAGTAACGTTTCTGGAGAGCAAATCAAAGAGCGAGAAGTGGCACAGGTGTTCCGAGAAAGTGATTGTTTAACGAAGAGACGCAGAATTTTCGAACGCCTCTTGAAAGGCCTGCGCCTCTTAATTGCAAGTTTAAGGCGATGCCTTTGAAGCTGAAATTTAGTATACCTCTTTCCACTTCATTTTCTCCTGATATATTGGCCAAAATCTGGCGAAAATTTTCAGAATCCACAGAATTGGGCTTTGTAACAGGAGAACATGCCGTCGAAAGAGATGGCACATAGTAACGTCTCCGGAGAGGAAATCAAAGAGCGAGATGTGGCGCAGATATTTCGATACAGTGACTGATTAACGAAGAGACGCAGAATTTTCGAACGCCTCTTGAAAGGCCTGCGCCTCTTAATTGCAAGTTTAAGGCGATGCCTTTGAAGCTGAAATTTAGTATACCTCTTTCCACTTCATGTTCTCCTGATATATTGGCCAAAATCTGGCGAAAATTTCGAGAATACACAAAATTGAGCTTTGTAACAGGAGAACATTCTGTCGAAAGAGATGGCACAAAGTAACGTCTCCGGAGAGCAAATCAAAGAGCGAGAAGTGGCGCAGACGTTTCGAGACTGTGACTGTTTAACCAAGAGACGCAGAATTTTCGAACGCCGCTTGAAAGGCCTGCACCTCTTATTTGCAACTTTATGGCGATGCCTATGAATCTCAAATTTAGTATACCTGTTTCCACTTCGTGTTCTCCTGATATATTGGCCAAAATTTGGCAAAAATTTTCATAATGCACAAAATTGGGCTTTGTAACAGGAGAACATGCCGTCGAAAAAGATGGCACAAAGTAACGGCTCCGGAGAGCAAATCAAAGAGCGAGAAGTGGCGCAGACGTTTCGAGACTGTGACTGTTTAACGAAGAGACGCAGAATTTTCGAACGCCTCTTGAAAGGCCTGTTGCCTCTTATTGGCAACTTTAAGGCGATGCCTTTGAAGCTGAAATTTAGTATACCTCTTTCCACTTCATGTTCTCCTGATATATTGGCCAAAATTTGGCAAAAATTATCATAATGCACAAAATTGGGCTTTGTAACAGGAGAACATGCCGTCGAAAGAGATGGCACAAAGTAACGTCTCCGGAGAGTAAATCAAAGAGCGAGAAGTGGCGCAGACGTTTCCAGACTGTGACTGTTTAACCAAGAGACGCAGAATTTTCGAACGCCGCTTGAAAGGCCTGCACCTCTTATTTGCAACTTTATGGCGATGCCTATGAATCTCAAATTTAGTATACCTGTTTCCACTTCGTGTTCTCCTGATATATTGGCCAAAATTTGGCAAAAATTTTCATAATGCACAAAATTGGGCTTTGTAACAGGAGAACATGCCGTCGAAAGAGATGGCACAAAGTAACGTCTCCGGAGGGCAAATCAATGAGCGAGAAGTGGCTCAGATGTTTCGAGACAGTGACTGATTAACGAAGAGACGCAGAATTTTCGAACGCTTCTTGAAAGGCCTGCGCCTCTTAATTGCAAGTTTAAGGCTATGCCTTTGAAGCTGAAATTTAGTATACCTCTTTCCACTTCATGTTCTCCTGATATATTGGCCAAAATCTGGCGAAAATTTTCAGAATCCACAGAATTGGGCTTTGTAACAGGAGAACATGCCGTCGAAAGAGATGGCACAAAGTAACGTCTCCGGAGGGCAAATCAATGAGCGAGATGTGGCGCAGATATTTCGATACAGTGACTGATTAACGAAGAGACGCAGAATTTTCGAACGCCTCTTGAAAGGCCTGCGCCTCTTAATTGCAAGTTTAAGGCTATGCCTTTGAAGCTGAAATTTAGTATACCTCTTTCCACTTCATGTTCTCCTGATATATTGGCCAAAATCTAGCGAAAATTTTCAGAATGCACAAAATTGGGCTTTGTAACAGGAGAACATGCCGTCGAAAGAGATGGAACAAAGTAACGTCTCTGGAGAGCAAATCAAAGAGCGAGAAGTGGCGCAGATGTTTCGAGGCAGTGACTGCTTAACGAAGAGTCGCACAATTTTCGAACGCCTCTTGAAAGGCCTGCGCCTCTGATTTGATACTTTTAAGCGATGCCTTTGAAGCTGAAATTTAGTATACCTCTTTCCACTTCATGTTCTCCTGATATATTGGCCAAAATCTGGCGAAAATTTTCAGAATGCACAAAATTGGGCTTTGTAACAGGAGAACATTCTGTCGAAAGGGATGGCACAAAGTAACGGCTCCGGAGAGCAAATCAAAGAGCGAGAAGTGGCGCAGACGTTTCGAGACTGTGACTGTTTAACGAAGAGACGCAGAATTTTCGAACGCCGCTTGAAAGGCCTGCACCTCTTATTTGCAACTTTAAGGATATGCCTTTGAAGCTGAAATTTAGTATACCTCCTTCCACTTCATGTTCTCCTGATATATTGGCCAAAATCTGGCGAAAATTTTCATAATGCACGAAATTGGGCTTTGTAACAGGAGAACATGCCGTCGAAAGAGATGGCACAAAGTAACGTCTCCGGAGAGTAAATCAAAGAGCGAGAAGTGGCGCAGACGTTTCCAGACTGTGACTGTTTAACGAAGAGACGCAGAATTTTCGAACGCCTCTTGAAATGCCTCCGCCTCTAATTTGCGACTTTAAGGATATGCCTTTGAAGCTGAAATTTAGTATACCTCCTTCCACTTCATGTTCTCCTGATATATTAGCCACAATCTGGCGAATATTTTCAGAATGCACAAAATTGGACTTTGTAGCAGGAGAACATTCTGTCGAAAGAGATGGCACAAAGTAACGTCTCCGGAGAGCAAATCAAAGAGCGAGAAGTGGCGCAGACGTTTCGAGACTGTGACTGTTTAACCAAGAGACGCAGAATTTTCGAACGCCGCTTGAAAGGCCTGCACCTCTTATTTGCAACTTTATGGCGATGCCTATGAATCTCAAATTTAGTATACCTGTTTCCACTTCGTGTTCTCCTGATATATTGGCCAAAATTTGGCAAAAATTTTCATAATGCACAAAATTGGGCTTTGTAACAGGAGAACATGCCGTCGAAAAAGATGGCACAAAGTAACGGTTCCGGAGAGCAAATCAAAGAGCGAGAAGTGGCGCAGACGTTTCGAGACTGTGACTGTTTAACGAAGAGACGCAGAATTTTCGAACGCCTCTTGAAAGGCCTGTTGCCTCTTATTGGCAACTTTAAGGCGATGCCTTTGAAGCTGAAATTTAGTATACCTCTTTCCACTTCATGTTCTCCTGATATATTGGCCAAAATTTGGCAAAAATTATCATAATGCACAAAATTGGGCTTTGTAACAGGAGAACATGCCGTCGAAAGAGATGGCACAAAGTAACGTCTCCGGAGAGTAAATCAAAGAGCGAGAAGTGGCGCAGACGTTTCCAGACTGTGACTGTTTAACCAAGAGACGCAGAATTTTCGAACGCCGCTTGAAAGGCCTGCACCTCTTATTTGCAACTTTATGGCGATGCCTATGAATCTCAAATTTAGTATACCTGTTTCCACTTCGTGTTCTCCTGATATATTGGCCAAAATTTGGCAAAAATTTTCATAATGCACAAAATTGGGCTTTGTAACAGGAGAACATGCCGTCGAAAGAGATGGCACAAAGTAACGTCTCCGGAGGGCAAATCAATGAGCGAGAAGTGGCTCAGATGTTTCGAGACAGTGACTGATTAACGAAGAGACGCAGAATTTTCGAACGCTTCTTGAAAGGCCTGCGCCTCTTAATTGCAAGTTTAAGGCTATGCCTTTGAAGCTGAAATTTAGTATACCTCTTTCCACTTCATGTTCTCCTGATATATTGGCCAAAATCTGGCGAAAATTTTCAGAATCCACAGAATTGGGCTTTGTAACAGGAGAACATGCCGTCGAAAGAGATGGCACAAAGTAACGTCTCCGGAGGGCAAATCAATGAGCGAGAAGTGGCGCAGATGTTTCGAGACAGTGACTGTTTAACGAAGTGTCGCACAATTTTCGAACGCCTCTTGCAAGGCCTGCGCCTCTGATTTGATACTTTTAAGCGATTCCTTTGAAGCTGAAATTTAGTATACCTCTTTCCACTTCATGTTCTCCTGATATATTGGCCAAAATCTAGCGAAAATTTTCAGAATGCACAGAATTGGGCTTTGTAACAGGAGAACATGCCGTCGAAAGAGATGGAACAAAGTAACGTCTCTGGAGAGCAAATCAAAGAGCGAGAAGTGGCGCAGATGTTTCGAGGCAGTGACTGCTTAACGAAGAGTCGCACAATTTTCGAACGCCTCTTGAAAGGCCTGCGCCTCTGATTTGATACTTTTAAGCGATGCCTTTGAAGCTGAAATTTAGTATACCTCTTTCCTCCCACTTCATGTTCTCATGATATATTGGCCAAAATCTGGCGAAAATGATCAGAATGCACAAAATTGGGCTTTGTAACAGGAGAACATGCCGTCGAAAGAGATGGCACAAAGTAACGTCTCCGGAGGGCAAATCAATGAGCGAGAAGTGGCTCAGATGTTTCGAGACAGTGACTGATTAACGAAGAGACGCAGAATTTTCGAACGCTTCTTGAAAAGCCTCCGCCTACATTTTGCAACATTAAGGATATGCCTTTGAAGCTGAAATTTAGTATACCTCTTTCCACTTCATGTTCTCCTGATATATTGGCCAAAATCTGGCGAAAATTTTCAGAATCCACAAAATTGGGCTATGTAACAGGAGAACATGCCGTCGAAAGAGATGGAACAAAGTAATGTCTCTGGAGAGCAAATCAAAGAGCGAGAAGTGGCGCAGATGTTTCGAGGCAGTGACTGCTTAACGAAGAGTCGCACAATTTTCGAACGCCTCTTGAAAGGCCTGCGCCTCTGATTTGATACTTTTAAGCGATGCCTTTGAAGCTGAAATTTAGTATACCTCTTTCCACTTCATGTTCTCCTGATATATTGGCCAAAATCTGGCGAAAATTTTCAGAATCCACAGAATTGGGCTTTGTAACAGGAGAACATGCCGTCGAAAGAGATGGAACAAAGTAACGTCTCTGGAGAGCAAATCAAAGAGCGAGAGGTGGCGCAGATGTTTCGAGGCAGTGACTGCTTAACGAAGAGTCGCACAATTTTCGAACGCCTCTTGAAAGGCCTGCGCCTCTGATTTGATACTTTTAAGCGATGCCTTTGAAGCTGAAATTTAGTATACCTCTTTCCACTTCATGTTCTCATGATATATTGGCCAAAATCTGGCGAAAATGATCAGAATGCACAAAATTGGGCTTTGTAACAGGAGAACATTCTGTCGAAAGGGATGGCACAAAGTAACGGCTCCGGAGAGCAAATCAAAGAGCGAGAAGTGGCGCAGACGTTTCGAGACTGTGACTGTTTAACGAAGAGACGCAGAATTTTCGAACGCCGCTTGAAAGGCCTGCACCTCTTATTTGCAACTTTAAGGCGATGCCTATGAATCTCAAATTTAGTTTACCTCTTTCCACTTCATGTTCTCCTGATATATTGGCCAAAATCTGGCGAAAATTATCAGAATGCACAAAATTGGGCTTTGTAACAGGAGAACATGCCGTCGAAAGAGATGGCACAAAGTAACGTCTCCGGAGAGCAAATCAAAGAGCGAGAAGTGGCGCAGACGTTTCCAGACTGTGACTGTTTAACGAAGAGACGCAGAATTTTCGAACGCCTCTTGAAAGGCCTCCGCCTCTAATTTGCAACTTTAAGGATATGCCTATGAATCTCAAATTTAGTATACCTCTTTCCACTTCATGTTCTCCTGATATATTGGCCAAAATTTGGCAAAAATTTTCATAATGCACAAAATTGGGCTTTGTAACAGGAGAACATGCCGTCGAAAGAGATGGCACAAAGTAACGTCTCCGGAGAGTAAATCAAAGAGCGAGAAGTGGCGCAGACGTTTCCAGACTGTGACTGTTTAACGAAGAGACGCAGAATTTTCGAACGCCTCTTGAAAGGCCTGTGCCTCTGATTTGCAACTTTAAGGCGATGCCTTTGAAGCTGAAATTTAGTATACCTCTTTCCACTTCATGTTCTCCTGATATATTGGCCAAAATCTGGCGAAAATTATCAGAATGCACAAAATTGGGCTTTGTAACAGGAGAACATGCCGTCGAAAGAGATGGCACAAAGTAACGTCTCCGGAGAGCAAATCAAAGAGCGAGAAGTGGCGCAGACGTTTCCAGACTGTGACTGTTTAACGAAGAGACGCAGAATTTTCGAACGCCGCTTGAAAGGCCTGCACCTCTAATTTGTAACTTTAAGGATATGCCTTTGAAGCTGAAATTTAGTATACCTCTTTCCACTTCATGTTCTCCTGATATATTGGCCAAAATATGGCGAATATTTTTAGAATGCACAAAATTGGACTTTGTAACAGGAGAACATTCTGTCGAAAGAGATGGCACAAAGTAACGTCTCCGTAGAGCAAATCAAAGAGCGAGAAGTGGCGCAGACGTTTCGAGACTGTGACTGTTTAACGAAGAGACGCAGAATTTTCGAACGCCGCTTGATAGGCCTGCACCTCTTATTTGCAACTTTAAGGCGATGCCTATGAATCTCAAATTTAGTATACCTGTTTCCACTTCATGTTCTCCTGATATATTGGCCAAAATTTGGCAAAAATTTTCATAATGCACAAAATTGGGCTTTGTAACAGGAGAACATGCCGTCGAAAGAGATGGCACAAAGTAACGTCTCCGGAGAGTAAATCAAAGAGCGAGAAGTGGCGCAGACGTTTCCAGACTGTGACTGTTTAACGAAGAGACGCAGAATTTTCGAACGCCTCTTGAAAGGCCTGTGCCTCTGATTTGCAACTTTAAGGCGATGCCTTTGAAGCTGAAATTTAGTATACCTCTTTCCACTTCATGTTCTCCTGATATATTGGCCAAAATCTGGCGAAAATTATCAGAATGCACAAAATTGGGCTTTGTAACAGGAGAACATGCCGTCGAAAGAGATGGCACAAAGTAACGTCTCCGGAGAGCAAATCAAAGAGCGAGAAGTGGCGCAGACGTTTCCAGACTGTGACTGTTTAACGAAGAGACGCAGAATTTTCGAACGCCGCTTGAAAGGCCTGCACCTCTAATTTGTAACTTTAAGGATATGCCTTTGAAGCTGAAATTTAGTATACCTCTTTCCACTTCATGTTCTCCTGATATATTGGCCAAAATATGGCGAATATTTTTAGAATGCACAAAATTGGACTTTGTAACAGGAGAACATTCTGTCGAAAGAGATGGCACAAAGTAACGTCTCCGTAGAGCAAATCAAAGAGCGAGAAGTGGCGCAGACGTTTCGAGACTGTGACTGTTTAACGAAGAGACGCAGAATTTTCGAACGCCGCTTGATAGGCCTGCACCTCTTATTTGCAACTTTAAGGCGATGCCTATGAATCTCAAATTTAGTATACCTGTTTCCACTTCATGTTCTCCTGATATATTGGCCAAAATCTAGCGAAAATTTTCAGAATGCACAAAATTGGGCTTTGTAACAGGAGAACATGCAGTCGAAAGAGATGGAACAAAGTAACGTTTCTGGAGAGCAAATCAAAGAGCGAGAAGTGGCACAGGTGTTCCGAGAAAGTGATTGTTTAACGAAGAGACGCAGAATTTTCGAACGCCTCTTGAAAGGCCTGCGCCTCTTAATTGCAAGTTTAAGGCGATGCCTTTGAAGCTGAAATTTAGTATACCTCTTTCCACTTCATTTTCTCCTGATATATTGGCCAAAATCTGGCGAAAATTTTCAGAATCCACAGAATTGGGCTTTGTAACAGGAGAACATGCCGTCGAAAGAGATGGCACATAGTAACGTCTCCGGAGAGGAAATCAAAGAGCGAGATGTGGCGCAGATATTTCGATACAGTGACTGATTAACGAAGAGACGCAGAATTTTCGAACGCCTCTTGAAAGGCCTGCGCCTCTTAATTGCAAGTTTAAGGCTATGCCTTTGAAGCTGAAATTTAGTATACCTCTTTCCACTTCATGTTCTCCTGATATATTGGCCAAAATCTAGCGAAAATTTTCAGAATGCACAAAATTGGGCTTTGTAACAGGAGAACATGCAGTCGAAAGAGATGGAACAAAGTAACGTTTCTGGAGAGCAAATCAAAGAGCGAGAAGTGGCACAGGTGTTCCGAGAAAGTGATTGTTTAACGAAGAGACGCAGAATTTTCGAACGCCTCTTGAAAGGCCTGCGCCTCTTAATTGCAAGTTTAAGGCGATGCCTTTGAAGCTGAAATTTAGTATACCTCTTTCCACTTCATTTTCTCCTGATATATTGGCCAAAATCTGGCGAAAATTTTCAGAATCCACAGAATTGGGCTTTGTAACAGGAGAACATGCCGTCGAAAGAGATGGCACATAGTAACGTCTCCGGAGAGGAAATCAAAGAGCGAGATGTGGCGCAGATATTTCGATACAGTGACTGATTAACGAAGAGACGCAGAATTTTCGAACGCCTCTTGAAAGGCCTGCGCCTCTTAATTGCAAGTTTAAGGCTATGCCTTTGAAGCTGAAATTTAGTATACCTCTTTCCACTTCATGTTCTCCTGATATATTGGCCAAAATCTAGCGAAAATTTTCAGAATGCACAAAATTGGGCTTTGTAACAGGAGAACATGCCGTCGAAAGAGATGGAACAAAGTAACGTCTCTGGAGAGCAAATCAAAGAGCGAGAAGTGGCGCAGATGTTTCGAGGCAGTGACTGCTTAACGAAGAGTCGCACAATTTTCGAACGCCTCTTGAAAGGCCTGCGCCTCTGATTTGATACTTTTAAGCGATGCCTTTGAAGCTGAAATTTAGTATACCTCTTTCCACTTCATGTTCTCCTGATATATTGGCCAAAATCTGGCGAAAATTTTCAGAATGCACAAAATTGGGCTTTGTAACAGGAGAACATTCTGTCGAAAGGGATGGCACAAAGTAACGGCTCCGGAGAGCAAATCAAAGAGCGAGAAGTGGCGCAGACGTTTCGAGACTGTGACTGTTTAACGAAGAGACGCAGAATTTTCGAACGCCGCTTGAAAGGCCTGCACCTCTTATTTGCAACTTTAAGGATATGCCTTTGAAGCTGAAATTTAGTATACCTCCTTCCACTTCATGTTCTCCTGATATATTGGCCAAAATCTGGCGAAAATTTTCATAATGCACGAAATTGGGCTTTGTAACAGGAGAACATGCCGTCGAAAGAGATGGCACAAAGTAACGTCTCCGGAGAGTAAATCAAAGAGCGAGAAGTGGCGCAGACGTTTCCAGACTGTGACTGTTTAACGAAGAGACGCAGAATTTTCGAACGCCTCTTGAAATGCCTCCGCCTCTAATTTGCGACTTTAAGGATATGCCTTTGAAGCTGAAATTTAGTATACCTCCTTCCACTTCATGTTCTCCTGATATATTAGCCACAATCTGGCGAATATTTTCAGAATGCACAAAATTGGACTTTGTAGCAGGAGAACATTCTGTCGAAAGAGATGGCACAAAGTAACGTCTCCGGAGAGCAAATCAAAGAGCGAGAAGTGGCGCAGACGTTTCGAGACTGTGACTGTTTAACCAAGAGACGCAGAATTTTCGAACGCCGCTTGAAAGGCCTGCACCTCTTATTTGCAACTTTATGGCGATGCCTATGAATCTCAAATTTAGTATACCTGTTTCCACTTCGTGTTCTCCTGATATATTGGCCAAAATTTGGCAAAAATTTTCATAATGCACAAAATTGGGCTTTGTAACAGGAGAACATGCCGTCGAAAAAGATGGCACAAAGTAACGGCTCCGGAGAGCAAATCAAAGAGCGAGAAGTGGCGCAGACGTTTCGAGACTGTGACTGTTTAACGAAGAGACGCAGAATTTTCGAACGCCTCTTGAAAGGCCTGTTGCCTCTTATTGGCAACTTTAAGGCGATGCCTTTGAAGCTGAAATTTAGTATACCTCTTTCCACTTCATGTTCTCCTGATATATTGGCCAAAATTTGGCAAAAATTATCATAATGCACAAAATTGGGCTTTGTAACAGGAGAACATGCCGTCGAAAGAGATGGCACAAAGTAACGTCTCAGGAGAGTAAATCAAAGAGCGAGAAGTGGCGCAGACGTTTCCAGACTGTGACTGTTTAACGAAGAGACGCAGAATTTTCGAACGCCTCTTGAAAGGCCTCCGCCTCTAATTTGCGACTTTAAGATTATGCCTTTGAAGCTGAAATTTAGTATACCTCCTTCCACTTCATGTTCTCCTGATATATTAGCCACAATCTGGCGAATATTTTCAGAATGCACAAAATTGGACTTTGTAACAGGAGAACATTCTGTCGAAAGAGATGGCACAAAGTAACGTCTCCGTAGAGCAAATCAAAGAGCGAGAAGTGGCGCAGATGTTTCGAGACTGTAACTGTTTAACGAAGAGACGCAGAATTTTCGAACGCCCCTTGAAAGGCCTGCACCTCTTATTTGCAACTTGAAGGCGATGCCTATGAATCTCAAATTTAGTATACCTGTTTCCACTTCATGTTCTCCTGATATATTGGCCAAAATTTGGCAAAAATTTTCATAATGCACAAAATTGGGCTATGTAACAGGAGAACATGCCGTCGAAAAAGATGGCACAAAGTAACGTCTCCGGAGAGCAAATCAAAGAGCGAGAAGTGGCGCAGACGTTTCGAGACTGTGACTGTTTAACGAAGAGACGCAGAATTTTCGAACGCCTCTTGAAAGGCCTGTGCCTCTGATTTGCAACTTTAAGGCGATGCCTTTGAAGCTGAAATTTATTATACCTCTTTCCACTTCATGTTCTCCTGATATATTGGCCAAAATCTGGCGAAAATTAACAGAATGCACAAAATTGGGCTTTGTAACAGGAGAACATGCCGTCGAAAGAGATGGCACAAAGTAACGTCTCCGGAGAGCAAATCAAAGAGCGAGAAGTGGCGCAGACGTTTCCAGACTGTGACTGTTTAACGAAGAGACGCAGAATTTTCGAACGCCGCTTGAAAGGCCTGCACCTCTAATTTGTAACTTTAAGGATATGCCTTTGAAGCTAAAATTTAGTATACCTCTTTCCACTTCATGTTCTCCTGATATATTGGCCAAAATTTGGCGAATATTTTTAGAATGCACAAAATTGGACTTTGTAACAGGAGAACATTCTGTCGAAAGAGATGGCACAAAGTAACGTCTCCGTAGAGCAAATCAAAGAGCGAGAAGTGGCGCAGACGTTTCGAGACTGTGACTGTTTAACGAAGAGACGCAGAATTTTCGAACGCCGCTTGATAGGCCTGCACCTCTTATTTGCAACTTTAAGGCGATGCCTATGAATCTCAAATTTAGTATACCTGTTTCCACTTCATGTTCTCCTGATGTATTGGCCAAAATCTAGCCAAAATTTTCAGAATGCACAAAATTGGGCTTTGTAACAGGAGAACATGCCGTCGAAAGAGATGGAACAAAGTAACGTCTCTGGAGAGCAAATCAAAGAGCGAGAAGTGGCGCAGATGTTTCGAGACAGTGACTGTTTAACGAAGAGTCGCACAATTTTCGAACGCCTCTTGCAAGGCCTGCGCCTCTGATTTGAGACTTTTAAGCGATGGCTTTGAAGCTGAAATTTAGTATACCTCTTTCCACTTCATGTTCTCCTGATATATTGGCCAAAATCTAGCGAAAATTTTCAGAATGCACAAAATTGGGCTTTGTAACAGGAGAACATGCCGTCGAAAGAGATGGAACAAAGTAACGTCTCTGGAGAGCAAATCAAAGAGCGAGAAGTGGCGCAGATGTTTCGAGACAGTGACTGCTTAACGAAGAGTCGCACAATTTTCGAACGCCTCTTGAAAGGCCTGCGCCTCTGATTTGATACTTTTAAGCGATGCCTTTGAAGCTGAAATTTAGTATACCTCTTTCCACTTCATGTTCTCCTGATATATTGGCCAAAATCTAGCGAAAATTTTCAGAATTCACAAACTTGGGCTTTGTAACAGGAGTACATGCCGTCGAAAGAGATGGCACAAAGTATCGTCTCCAGAGAGCAAATCAAAGAGCGAGAAGTGGCGCAGATGTTTCGAGACAGTGACTGTTTAACGAAGAGTCGCACAATTTTCGAACGCCTCTTGAAAGGCCTGCGCCTCTGATTTGCAACTTTAAGGCGATGCCTTTGAAGCTGAAATTTATTATACCTCTTTCCACTTCATGTTCTCCTGATATATTGGCCAAAATCTGGCGAAAATTATCAGAATGCACAAAATTGGGCTTTGTAACAGGAGAACATGCCGTCGAAAGAGATGGCACAAAGTAACGTCTCCGGAGAGCAAATCAAAGAGCGAGAAGTGGCGCAGACGTTTCCAGACTGTGACTGTTTAACGAAGAGACGCAGAATTTTCGAACGCCGCTTGAAAGGCCTGCACCTCTAATTTGTAACTTTAAGGATATGCCTTTGAAGCTGAAATTTAGTATACCTCTTTCCACTTCATGTTCTCCTGATATATTGGCCAAAATTTGGCGAATATTTTTAGAATGCACAAAATTGGACTTTGTAACAGGAGAACATTCTGTCGAAAGAGATGGCACAAAGTAACGTCTCCGTAGAGCAAATCAAAGAGCGAGAAGTGGCGCAGACGTTTCGAGACTGTGACTGTTTAACGAAGAGACGCAGAATTTTCGAACGCCGCTTGATAGGCCTGCACCTCTTATTTCCAACTTTAAGGCGATGCCTATGAATCTCAAATTTAGTATACCTGTTTCCACTTCATGTTCTCCTGATGTATTGGCCAAAATCTAGCGAAAATTTTCAGAATGCACAAAATTGGGCTTTGTAACAGGAGAACATGCAGTCGAAAGAGATGGAACAAAGTAACGTTTCTGGAGAGCAAATCAAAGAGCGAGAAGTGGCGCAGGTGTTCCGAGAAAGTGATTGTTTAACGAAGAGACGCAGAATTTTCGAACGCCTCTTGAAAGGCCTGCGCCTCTTAATTGCAAGTTTAAGGCGATGCCTTTGAAGCTGAAATTTAGTATACCTCTTTCCACTTCATTTTCTCCTGATATATTGGCCAAAATCTGGCGAAAATTTTCAGAATCCACAGAATTGGGCTTTGTAACAGGAGAACATGCCGTCGAAAGAGATGGCACAAAGTAACGTCTCCGTAGAGCAAATCAAAGAGCGAGAAGTGGCGCAGACGTTTCGAGACTGTGACTGTTTAACGAAGAGACGCAGAATTTTCGAACGCCGCTTGATAGGCCTGCACCTCTTATTTGCAACTTTAAGGCGATGCCTATGAATCTCAAATTTAGTATACCTCTTTCCACTTCATGTTCTCCTGATATATTGGCCAAAATCTAGCCAAAATTTTCAGAATGCACAAAATTGGGCTTTGTAACAGGAGAACATGCCGTCGAAAGAGATGGAACAAAGTAACGTCTCTGGAGAGCAAATCAAAGAGCGAGAAGTGGCGCAGATGTTTCGAGACAGTGACTGTTTAACGAAGAGTCGCACAATTTTCGAACGCCTCTTGCAAGGCCTGCGCCTCTGATTTGATACTTTTAAGCGATGGCTTTGAAGCTGAAATTTAGTATACCTCTTTCCACTTCATGTTCTCCTGATATATTGGCCAAAATCTAGCGAAAATTTTCAGAATGCACAAAATTGGGCTTTGTAACAGGAGAACATGCCGTCGAAAGAGATGGAACAAAGTAACGTCTCTGGAGAGCAAATCAAAGAGCGAGAAGTGGCGCAGATGTTTCGAGACAGTGACTGCTTAACGAAGAGTCGCACAATTTTCGAACGCCTCTTGAAAGGCCTGCGCCTCTGATTTGATACTTTTAAGCGATGCCTTTGAAGCTGAAATTTAGTATACCTCTTTCCACTTCATGTTCTCCTGATATATTGGCCAAAATCTAGCGAAAATTTTCAGAATTCACAAACTTGGGCTTTGTAACAGGAGTACATGCCGTCAAAAGAGATGGCACAAAGTATCGTCTCCAGAGAGCAAATCAAAGAGCGAGAAGTGGCGCAGATGTTTCGAGACAGTGACTGTTTAACGAAGAGTCGCACAATTTTCGAACGCCTCTTGAAAGGCCTGCGCCTCTGATTTGCAACTTTAAGGCGATGCCTTTGAAGCTGAAATTTAGTATACCTCTTCCCACTTCATTTTCTCCTGATATATTGGCCAAAATGTGGCGAAAATTTCGAGAATACACAAAATTGAGCTTTGTAACAGGACAACATGCCGTCGAAAGAGATGGAACAAAGTAACGTCTCTGGAGAGCAAATCAAAGAGCGAGAAGTGGCGCAGGTGTTTCGAGACAGTGACTGTTTAACGAAGAGACGCAGAATTTTCGAACGCCTCCTGAAAGGCCTGCGCCTCTTGATTGCATGTTTAAGGCGATGCCTTTGAAGCTGAAATTTAGTATACCTCTTTCCACTTCATGTTCTCCCGATATATTGGCCAAAATCTGGCGAAAATTTCGAGAATACACAAAATTGAGCTTCGTAACAGGACAACATGCCGTCGAAAGAGATGGAACAAAGTAACGTCTCTGGAGAGCAAATCAAAGAGCGAGAAGTGGCGCAGGTGTTTCGAGACAGTGACTGTTTAACGAAGAGACGCAGAATTTTCGAACGCCTCCTGAAAGGCCTGCGCCTCTTATTTGCAACTTTAAGGCGATGCCTTGGAAGCTGAAATTAGTATACCTCTTTCCACTTCATGTTCTCCTGATATATTGGCCAAAATCTGGCGAAAATTTTCAGAATCCACAGAATTGGGCTTTGTAACAGGAGAACATGCCGTCGAAAGAGATGGCACAAAGTAACGTCTCCGGAGGGCAAATCAATGAGCGAGAAGTGGCGCAGATGTTTCGAGTCAGTGACTGTTTAACGAAGAGTCGCACAATTTTCGAACGCCTCTTGCAAGGCCTGCGCCTCTGATTTGATACTTTTAAGCGATGGCTTTGAGGCTGAAATTTAGTATACCTCTTTCCACTTCATGTTCTCCTGATATATTGGCCAAAATCTAGCGAAAATTTTCAGAATGCACAAAATTGGGCTTTGTAACAGGAGAACATGCCGTCGAAAGAGATGGAACAAAGTAACGTCTCCGGAGAGCAATCAAAGAGCGAGAAGTGGCGCAGATGTTTCGAGACAGTGACTGTTTAACGAAGAGACGCAGAATCTTCGAACGCCTCCTGAAAGGCCTGCGCCTCTTAATTGCATGTTTAAGGCGATGCCTTTGAAGCTGAAATTTAGTATACCTCTTTCCACTTCATGTTCTCCTGATATATTGGCCAAAATCTGGCGAAAATTTCGAGAATACACAAAATTGAGCTTTGTAACAGGACAACATGGCGTCGAAAGAGATGGAACAAAGTAACGTCTCTGGAGAGCAAATCAAAGAGCGAGAAGTGGCGCAGAAGTTTCGAGACTGTGACTGTTTAACCAAGAGACGCAGAATTTTCGAACGCCGCTTGAAAGGCCTGCACCTCTTATTTGCAACTTTAAGGCAATGCCTATGAATATCAAATTTAGTATACCTGTTTCCACTTCATGTTCTCCTGATGTATTGGCCAAAATCTAGCGAAAATTTTCAGAATGCACAAAATTGGGCTTTGTAACAGGAGAACATGCAGTCGAAAGAGATGGAACAAAGTAACGTTTCTGGAGAGCAAATCAAAGAGCGAGAAGGCGCAGGTGTTCCGAGAAAGTGATTGTTTAACGAAGAGACGCAGAATTTTCGAACGCCTCTTGAAAGGCCTGCGCCTCTTAATTGCAAGTTTAAGGCGATGCCTTTGAAGCTGAAATTTAGTATACCTCTTTCCACTTCATGTTCTCCTGATATATTGGCCAAAATCTGGCGAAAATTTCGAGAATACACAAAATTGAGCTTTGTAACAGGACAACATGGCGTCGAAAGAGATGGAACAAAGTAACGTCTCTGGAGAGCAAATCAAAGAGCGAGAAGTGGCGCAGAAGTTTCGAGACTGTGACTGTTTAACCAAGAGACGCAGAATTTTCGAACGCCGCTTGAAAGGCCTGCACCTCTTATTTGCAACTTTAAGGCAATGCCTATGAATATCAAATTTAGTATACCTGTTTCCACTTCGTGTTCTCCTTGTTCTCCTGATATATTGGCCAAAATTTGGCAAAAAATTTTCATAATGCACAAAATTGGGCTTTTGTAAACAGGAGAACATGCCGTCGAAAAAGATGGCACAAAGTAACGGCTCCGGAGAGCAAATCAAAGAGCGAGAAGTGGCGCAGACGTTTCGAGACTGTGGACTGTTTAACGAAGAGACGCAGAATTTTCGAACGCCTCTTGAAAGGCCTGTGCCCTCTTATTGGCAACTTTAAGGCGATGCCTTTGAAGCTGAAATTTAGTATACCACTTTTCCACTTCATGTTCTCCTGATATATTGGCCAAAAATTTGGCAAAAATTATCATAATGCACAATATTGGGCTTTGTAACAGGAGAACATGCCGTCGAAAGAGATGGCACAATGTAACGTCTCCGGAGAGTAAATCAAAGAGCGAGAAGTGGCGCAGGTGTTTCGAGACAGTGACTGTTTTAACGAAGAGTCGCAGAATTTTCGAACGCCCCTTGAAAGGCCTGCACCTCTTATTTGCAACTTGAAGGCGATGCCTATGAATCTCAAATTTAGTATACCTGTTTCCACTTCATGTTCTCCTGATATATTGGCCAAAATTTGGCAAAAAATTTTCATAATGCACAAAATTGGGCTATGTAACAGGAGAAACATGCCGTCGAAAAAGATGGCACAAAGTAACGTCTCCGGAG
Source organism: Andrena cerasifolii (assembly GCF_050908995.1). NCBI lineage: Eukaryota > Metazoa > Arthropoda > Insecta > Hymenoptera > Andrenidae > Andrena > Andrena cerasifolii. Next base: position 23,484 of record NW_027486201.1, read on the forward strand.
AGCAAATCAAAGAGCGAGAAGTGGCGCAGACGTTTTCGAGACTGTGACTGTTTAACGAAGAGTCGCACAATTTTCGAACGCCTCTTGAAAGGCCTGCGCCTCTGATTTGCAACTTTAAGGCGATGCCTTTGAAGCTGAAAATTTAGTATACCTCTTCCCACTTCATTTTTCTCCTGATATATTGGCCAAAATGTGGCGAAAATTTCGAGAATACACAAAATTGAGCTTTGTAACAGGACAACATGGCCGTCGAAAGAGATGGAACAAAGTAACGTCTCTGGAGAGCAAATCAAAGAGCGAGAAGTGGCGCAGATGTTTCGAGACAGTGACTGTTTAACGAAGAGACGCAGAATTTTCGAACGCCTCCTGAAAGGCCTGCGCCTCTTAATTGCATGTTTAAGGCGATGCCTTTGAAGCTGAAATTTAGTATACCTCTTTCCACTTCATGTTCTCCTGATATATTGGCCAAAATCTGGCGAAAATTTCGAGAATACACAAAATTGAGCTTTGTAACAGGACAACATGCCGTCGAAAGAGATGGAACAAAGTAACGTCTCTGGAGAGCAAATCAAAGAGCGAGAAGTGGCGCAGAAGTTTCGAGACTGTGACTGTTTAACCAAGAGACGCAGAATTTTCGAACGCCGCTTGAAAGGCCTGCACCTCTTATTTGCAACTTTAAGGCAATGCCTATGAATCTCAAATTTAGTATACCTGTTTCCACTTCGTGTTCTCCTGATATATTGGCCAAAATTTGGCAAAAATTTTCATAATGCACAAAATTGGGCTTTGTAACAGGAGAACATGCCGTCGAAAAAGATGGCACAAAAGTAACGGCTCCGGAGAGCAAATCAAAGAGCGAGAAGTGGCGCAGACGTTTTCCAGACTGTGACTGTTTAACGAAGAGACGCAGAATTTTCGAACGCCTCTTGAAAGGCCTCCGCCTCTAATTTGCGACTTTAAGAATATGCCTTTGAAGCTGAAATTTAGTATACCTCTTCCCACTTCATTTTCTCCTGATATATTGGCCAAAATGTGGCGAAAATTTCGAGAATACACAAAATTGAGCTTTGTAACAGGACAACATGCCGTCGAAATAGATGGAAACAAAGTAACGTCTCTGGAGAGCAAATCAAAGAGCGAGAAGTGGCGCAGGTGTTTCGAGACAGTGACTGTTTAACGAAGAGACGCAGAATTTTCGAACGCCTCCTGAAAGGGCCTGCGCCTCTTAATTGCATGTTTAAGGCGATGCCTTTGAAGCTGAAATTTAGTATACCTCTTTCCACTTCGTGTTCTCCTGATATATTGGCCAAAATTTGGCAAAAATTTTCATAATGCACAAAATTGGGCTTTGTAACAGGAGAACATGCCGTCGAAAAAGATGGCACAAAGTAACGGCTCCGGAGAGCAAATCAAAGAGCGAGAAGTGGCGCAGACGTTTCGAGACTGTGACTGTTTAACGAAGAGTCGCACAATTTTCGAACGCCTCTTGAAAGGCCTGCGCCTCTGATTTGCAACGTATACCTCTTCCCACTTCATTTTCTCCTGATATATTTGGCCAAAATGTGGCGAAAATTTCGAGAATACACAAAATTGAGCTTTGTAACAGGACAACATGCCGTCGAAATAGATGGAACAAAGTAACGTCTCTGGAGAGCAAATCAAAGAGCGAGAAGTGGCGCAGGTGTTTCGAGACAGTGACTGTTTAACGAAGAGACGCAGAATTTTCGAACGCCTCCTGAAAGGCCTGCGCCTCTTAATTGCATGTTTAAGGCGATGCCTTTGAAGCTGAAATTTAGTATACCTCTTTCCACTTCATGTTCTCCCGATATATTGGCCAAAATCTGGCGAAATTTCGAGAATACACAAAATTGAGCTTTGTAACAGGGCAACATGCCGTCGAAAGAGATGGAACAAA
>NW_027486202.1:0-25396 GCF_050908995.1 Andrena cerasifolii
GTTTAACGAAGAGTCGCACAATTTTCGAACGCCTCTTGAAAGGCCTGCGCCTCTGATTTGCAACTTTAAGGCGATGCCTTTGAAGCTGAAATTTAGTATACCTCTTTCCACTTCATGTCCTCCTGATATATTGGCCAAAATCTGGCGAAATTTTCAGAATCCACAGAATTGGGCTTTGTAACAGGAGAACATGCCGTCGAAAGAGATGGCACAAAGTAACGTCTCCGGAGAGCAAATCAAAGAGCGAGAAGTGGCGCAGGTGCTTCGAGACAGTGACTGTTTAACGAAGAGACGCAGAATTTTCGAACACCTCTTGAAAGGCCTGCGCCTCTGATTTGCAACTTTAAGGCGATGTCTTTGAAGCTGAAATTTAGTATACCTCTTTCCACTTCATGTTCTCCTGATATATTGGCCAAAATCTGGCGAAAATTATCAGAATGCACAAAATTGGGCTTTGTAACAGGAGAACATGCCGTCGAAAGAGATGGCACAAAGTAACGTCTCCGGAGAGCAAATCAAAGAGCGACAAGTGGCGAAGATGTTTCGAGACAGTGACTGTTTAACGAAGAGACGCAGAATTTTCGAACGCCTCTTGAAAGGCCTGCGCCTCTGATTTGCAACTTTAAGGCGATGCCTTTCAAGCTGAAATTTAGTATATCTCTTTCCACTTCATGTTCTCCTGATATATTGGCCAAAATCTGGCGAAAATTTTCAGAATCCACAGAATTGTGCTTTGTAACAGGAGAACATGCCGTCGAAAGAGATGGCACAAAGTAACGTCTCCGGAGAGCAAATCAAAGAGCGAGAAGTGGTGCAGATGTTTCGAGACAGTGACTGTTTCACGAAGAGACGCAGAATTTTCGAAAGCCTCTTGAAAGGCCTGCGCCTCTTAATTGCAACTTTAAGGCGATGCCTTTGAAGCTGAAATTTAGTATACCTCTTTCCACTTCATGTTCTCCTGATATATTGGCCAAAATCTAGCGAAAATTTTCAGAATGCACAACATCGGGCTTTGTAACAGGAGAACATGCCGTCGAAAGAGATGGCACAAAGTAACGTCTCCGGAGAGCAAATCAAAGAGCGAGAAGTGGCGCAGATGTTTCGAGACAGTGACTGTTTAACGAAGACACGCAGAATTTTCGAACACCTCTTGAAAGGCCTGCGCCTCTGATTTGCAACTTTAAGGCGATGCCTTTGAAGCTGAAATTTAGTATACCTCTTTCCACTTCATGTTCTCCTGATACATTGGCGAAATTTTCAGAATCCACAGAATTGGGCTTTGTAACAGGAGAACATGCCGTCGAAAGAGATGGCACAAAGTAACGTCTCCGGAGAGCAAATCAAAGAGCGAGAAGTGGCGCAGGTTTTTCGAGACAGTGACTGTTTAACGAAGAGACGCAGAATTTTCGAACGCCTCTTGAAAGGCCTGCGCCTCTTAATTACAAGTTTAAGGCGATGCCTTTGAAGCTGAAATGTAGTATACCTCTTTCCACTTCATGTTCTCCTGATATATTGGCCAAAATCTGGCGAAAATTATCAGAATGCACAGAATTGGGCTTTGTAACAGGAGAACATGCCGTCGAAGGAGATGGCACAAAGTAACGTCTCCGGAGGGCAAATCAAAGAGCGAGAAGTGGCGCAGATGTTTCGAGACAGTGACTGTTTCACGAAGAGACGCAGAATTTTCGAAAGCCTCTTGAAAGGCCTGCGCCTCTTAATTGCAACTTTAAGGCGATGCCTTTGAAGCTGAAATTTAGTATACCTCTTTCCACTTCATGTTCTCCTGATATATTGGCCAAAATCTAGCGAAAATTTTCAGAATGCACAAAATCGGGCTTTGTAACAGGAGAACATGCCGTCGAAAGAGATGGCACAAAGTAACGTCTCCGGAGAGCAAATCAAAGAGCGAGAAGTGGCGCAGATGTTTCGAGACAGTGACTGTTTAACGAAGACACGCAGAATTTTCGAACACCTCTTGAAAGGCCTGCGCCTCTGATTTGCAACTTTAAGGCGATGCCTTTGAAGCTGAAATTTAGTATACCTCTTTCCACTTCATGTTCTCCTGATACATTGGCCAAAATCTGGCGAAATTTTCAGAATCCACAGAATTGGGCTTTGTAACAGGAGAACATGCCGTCGAAAGAGATGGCACAAAGTAACGTCTCAGGAGAGCAAATCAAAGAGCGAGAAGTGGCGCAGGTGCTTCGAGACAGTGACTGTTTAACGAAGAGACGCAGAATTTTCGAAAGCCTCTTGAAAGGCCTGCGCCTCTTAATTACAAGTTTAAGGCGATGCCTTTGAAGCTGAAATGTAGTATACCTCTTTCCACTTCATGTTCTCCTGATATATTGGCCAAAATCTGGCGAAAATTATCAGAATGCACAGAATTGGGCTTTGTAACAGGAGAACATGCCGTCGAAAGAGATGGCACAAAGTAACGTCTCCGGAGGGCAAATCAATGAGCGAGAAGTGGCGCAGATGTTTCGAGACAGTGACTGTTTAACGAAGAGTCGCACAATTTTCGAACGCCTCTTGAAAGGCCTGCGCCTCTGATTTGCAACTTTAAGGCGATGCCTTTGAAGCTGAAATTTAGTATACCTCTTTCCACTTCATGTCCTCCTGATATATTGGCCAAAATCTGGCGAAATTTTCAGAATCCACAGAATTGGGCTTTGTAACAGGAGAACATGCCGTCGAAAGAGATGGCACAAAGTAACGTCTCCGGAGAGCAAATCAAAGAGCGAGAAGTGGCGCAGGTGCTTCGAGACAGTGACTGTTTAACGAAGAGACGCAGAATTTTCGAACACCTCTTGAAAGGCCTGCGCCTCTGATTTGCAACTTTAAGGCGATGTCTTTGAAGCTGAAATTTAGTATACCTCTTTCCACTTCATGTTCTCCTGATATATTGGCCAAAATCTGGCGAAAATTATCAGAATGCACAAAATTGGGCTTTGTAACAGGAGAACATGCCGTCGAAAGAGATGGCACAAAGTAACGTCTCCGGAGAGCAAATCAAAGAGCGACAAGTGGCGAAGATGTTTCGAGACAGTGACTGTTTAACGAAGAGACGCAGAATTTTCGAACGCCTCTTGAAAGGCCTGCGCCTCTGATTTGCAACTTTAAGGCGATGCCTTTCAAGCTGAAATTTAGTATATCTCTTTCCACTTCATGTTCTCCTGATATATTGGCCAAAATCTGGCGAAAATTTTCAGAATCCACAGAATTGTGCTTTGTAACAGGAGAACATGCCGTCGAAAGAGATGGCACAAAGTAACGTCTCCGGAGAGCAAATCAAAGAGCGAGAAGTGGTGCAGATGTTTCGAGACAGTGACTGTTTCACGAAGAGACGCAGAATTTTCGAAAGCCTCTTGAAAGGCCTGCGCCTCTTAATTGCAACTTTAAGGCGATGCCTTTGAAGCTGAAATTTAGTATACCTCTTTCCACTTCATGTTCTCCTGATATATTGGCCAAAATCTAGCGAAAATTTTCAGAATGCACAACATCGGGCTTTGTAACAGGAGAACATGCCGTCGAAAGAGATGGCACAAAGTAACGTCTCCGGAGAGCAAATCAAAGAGCGAGAAGTGGCGCAGATGTTTCGAGACAGTGACTGTTTAACGAAGACACGCAGAATTTTCGAACACCTCTTGAAAGGCCTGCGCCTCTGATTTGCAACTTTAAGGCGATGCCTTTGAAGCTGAAATTTAGTATACCTCTTTCCACTTCATGTTCTCCTGATACATTGGCGAAATTTTCAGAATCCACAGAATTGGGCTTTGTAACAGGAGAACATGCCGTCGAAAGAGATGGCACAAAGTAACGTCTCCGGAGAGCAAATCAAAGAGCGAGAAGTGGCGCAGGTTTTTCGAGACAGTGACTGTTTAACGAAGAGACGCAGAATTTTCGAACGCCTCTTGAAAGGCCTGCGCCTCTTAATTACAAGTTTAAGGCGATGCCTTTGAAGCTGAAATGTAGTATACCTCTTTCCACTTCATGTTCTCCTGATATATTGGCCAAAATCTGGCGAAAATTATCAGAATGCACAGAATTGGGCTTTGTAACAGGAGAACATGCCGTCGAAGGAGATGGCACAAAGTAACGTCTCCGGAGGGCAAATCAATGAGCGAGAAGTGGCGCAGATGTTTCGAGACAGTGACTGTTTAACGAAGAGTCGCACAATTTTCGAACGCCTCTTGAAAGGCCTGCGCCTCTGATTTGCAACTTTAAGGCGATGCCTTTGAAGCTGAAATTTAGTATACCTCTTTCCACTTCATGTCCTCCTGATATATTGGCCAAAATCTGGCGAAATTTTCAGAATCCACAGAATTGGGCTTTGTAACAGGAGAACATGCCGTCGAAAGAGATGGCACAAAGTAACGTCTCCGGAGAGCAAATCAAAGAGCGAGAAGTGGCGCAGGTGCTTCGAGACAGTGACTGTTTAACGAAGAGACGCAGAATTTTCGAACACCTCTTGAAAGGCCTGCGCCTCTGATTTGCAACTTTAAGGCGATGCCTTTGAAGCTGAAATTTAGTATACCTCTTTCCACTTCATGTTCTCCTGATATATTGGCCAAAATCTGGCGAAATTTTCAGAATCCACAGAATTGGGCTTTGTAACAGGAGAACATGCCGTCGAAAGAGATGGCACAAAGTAACGTCTCCGGAGAGCAAATCAAAGAGCGAGAAGTGGCGCAGGTGCTTCGAGACAGTGACTGTTTAACGAAGAGACGCAGAATTTTCGAACGCCTCTTGAAAGGCCTGCGCCTCTTAATTACAAGTTTAAGGCGATGCCTTTGAAGCTGAAATGTAGTATACCTCTTTCCACTTCATGTTCTCCTGATATATTGGCCAAAATCTGGCGAAAATTATCAGAATGCACAAAATTGGGCTTTGTAACAGGAGAACATGCCGTCGAAAGAGATGGCACAAAGTAACGTCTCCGGAGAGCAAATCAAAGAGCGACAAGTGGCGCAGATGTTTCGAGACAGTGACTGTTTAACGAAGAGACGCAGAATTTTCGAACGCCTCTTGAAAGGCCTGCGCCTCTGATTTGCAACTTTAAGGCGATGCCTTTCAAGCTGAAATTTAGTATATCTCTTTCCACTTCATGTTCTCCTGATATATTGGCCAAAATCTGGCGAAAATTTTCAGAATCCACAGAATTGTGCTTTGTAACAGGAGAACATGCCGTCGAAAGAGATGGCACAAAGTAACGTCTCCGGAGAGCAAATCAAAGAGCGAGAAGTGGCGCAGATGTTTCGAGACAGTGACTGTTTCACGAAGAGACGCTGTATAGAGAGAACTCAAAAATCGTTGTGAATAGTGCAGTTTATTGAGAGATATAGAGAACTGATGCGGTACAATAGATGCGTGACGATTTATGCGAATGTTATCGAGATACTACTGCTCTGTATAACCGAGCACTCAGGTCGGTCGCGAGAGCGTGAGTGTGTGTATGAGTGTTGCGAAAGGTAAATTAGATGTCCATCAGCTGTTTGATAATATTCTTGCGAATGATGTGAAAAGTAGAGATAGAGAGAAAGAGAGATGGACAGAGAGAGAGAGATATGATTCTGCTGGAACATTCCGCCCGCCTTGCCAATCTCGGCAGATTGGCGAACAGTGGAATGAATCATCGATCGAATGCGTAGTCCTCGTTGGTTGAGACTGGTAGTAAGATGAGCTTCACGATAGGCCGCCGGTACACCGAATGTTGAGTCCGAACGGTGGCGACGCGCACGAGGTTGTCCTGGCCAGGATGAACATCGATGACTCTGCCGAGAGCCCATTTGGATGGAGGATATCGTTCATCCTTGACGAGAACGAGCGATCCAATCTTGAGGGAGTGGAATCGGTGTTGCCACTTCGTGATTGTTTGAAGGTGCTGTAGATATTCGGTGCTCCAGCGTTGCCAGAAGTGCTCCAACATTTGACGTAGGAGTTGCCATCGAGAGAGTCGAGATGTTGGCAGATCGATGAGCGTAGGTTCTAGGATCGTATTTAAAGCAGAGCCCGTGAGAAAATGACCCGGAGTTAGCGCGGTCATATCGTTTGGATCATCCGAGAGTGGACAGAGAGGGCGCGAATTTAGGACGGCTTCAATCTGTGAGAGCAGCGTTGAGAATTCTTCGTAGGTGAGTCCGGTGTCTCCGATAACGCGCTTGAGATGAAATTTGACTGATTTAACGGCGGCTTCCCACTTGCCGCCGAAATGCGGTGATGAGGGTGGATTGAACTTCCATTTTGTACCGTCACTTGCGAGGATATTAGCAAGATCTTTCATCTGTTTGGATGAGGCTTGAAAGAGTTTACGTAACTCCTTATCAGCGCCGATGAAATTTGTTCCACAGTCGCTCGTGAGCGATCCACAAATGCCTCGCCGACTTGCGAAGCGTTTGTACGCGGCGAGGAACCCTTCGGAGGAATAATCGGTGGCTATCTCCAAGTGTACAGCGGATGATGAAAAACAGATGAAGACGACAATGTACCCCTTGTAAGATTTGGCGCCCCGTCCTCGGAACGTCCGGAGGGTCAAAGGCCCGGCGTAATCGACTCCGGAGTGGAGGAACGGGCGCGACCGAGTCGAACGAGGTTCTGGTAGCTGCCCCATGAGTTGCTGACTGATAGCGGCTCGTTGTCGAACGCACGGTATGCAGCGATGGATGAATGCGCGAATTGGTACACGACCTCCCACGATCCAATATCGACGTCGTAACGTAGCGAGAGTGATTTGAGTTCCTCCGTGAAATGTACGGTAGTGAGTATCACGGATGATGAGAGTTGTAAGGGCGGATTCTCGAGGTAAAATGATAGGATGTTTTTCGTCATAGTCGAGAAGAGAGTTTCGAAGTCGGCCTCCGACGCGTAATATTTCCGAAGAATCAATGAAAGGAGCAAGTCGAATTAACGCGGCAGACCGCGAGAGCTGCGCTCCCTGCGAGAGTTGATGAATTTCGTTCCCGAAGTACGCGGCTTGAGTTTTCTTTACCCAGTAGAGTCGAGCGGTGTTGAGTTCTTCGGGAGTAAATGGCGATGCTCGATCCGGAGTGCCCTGGATGCGTTGGAACTTGTGAACGGCTCGAGAACACAATGCCGTCACACGAAGAAGAGTCCTGAGACTTGAGAACCGCTCGACGAGAGCCCAGAGTTCTGAAGGCTTGCCTTTATTAGCGATTGCAACCGGTGTTTTGCGAATTTCAAGAGCAACGTCCGTATCAAGCGATGGGTTCGATGATGGCCAAAATGATGAGTGTCTCCACAGCCATGTCGGGCCGGTCCACCAAAGAGTCTCGTCTTTGAGTTGTCGAGGAGAGAGTCCGCGCGATGCGAAGTCCGCAGGGTTATCCTTCCCTGGGACATGGTGCCATTGAGAGTTCGAGAGCTCCTGGATCTCGGTTACGCGATTTCGAACGTAATCGGCCCACCGGCGGGCATCACCGCGAATGTAGGCGAGCGCGACCGTAGAATCTGTCCAGAGGTGAATCGGAGCTTCTTCAAGATCGAGAGTTTTTCGTATGTGCAAGATAGTTCGAACTAAAAGGAGTGCGGCTGAGAGTTCGAGTCGAGGGATGGTCACTGGCTTGAGCGGAGCAACCCGAGTTTTCGCGGCCACGATTGTTACGCGAACATCATCGAGATCCGCGATCGCGCGTAAATAGATCACTGCACCGAGAGCAACTTGAGACGCGTCTGAGAATTCGTGCAATTCCACGGCGCACGAGGTTGCGCGAGACCCGAACCATCGGGGCACTGAGATTGAAGAGACGTCTTGCAGATCCTTGTCGAAAGTCCTCCAGCGGGATTCGAATTCTTCAGGTAGCTGGTCGTCCCAGGCGAGCTTCGCTGACCAGAGTTCTTGGATGAAGATCTTTCCGCGGACGACGACAGGCGCAATCCATCCGAGAGGATCGAAGAGTTGAGCGACACGCGATAGCACGGTGCGTTTACTGATACGAGGCGGTTCGTCATGGTTGCGCGAGGCAAACACGAACGAATCCGTGTGAGGTTGCCAGAGAAGTCCGAGAGCGCGGAAGAGTTGAGCATCTTCGAGTAGCACTGACGATGATTTCTCTCGTCTTTCTGGCGGTATGAGTGCCAACAAACTTTCGTCATTGGCGGTCCATTTTTGCAATGTAAAACATCCAGCCTTGAGACAGTCATTGATTTGTTGAATTTTCTGTTGCGCTTCCGTGATGTCGTCGGCTCCTGAGAGCACGTCGTCAACGTAAATTTCACGCTGAATGATGCTCGTCGCAAGAGGAAAGCGCTGTTCCTCGTCAATGGAAAGTTGACGAAGTGCACGGATTGCGAGATATGGAGCACTTGCGAGGCCGTAGGTTACAGTGCAGAGATGATACGAGAGTGGGGGATTTTCTGGATTATTCCTCCATAAGATTCGTTGCAAATCCCAGTCTTCGGGGTGTACGCGAATCTGCCGGTACATTTTCTCAATGTCCGCAGAGAAAACATATGCGTAGCGGCGCCAGCGAGTAATGACATCGGCGAGATCAGTTTGAAGTTTCGGTCCAACGTGTTGTAGATCGTTGATTGAGATTCCGAAATTGGTGCGATGAGAGCCGTTAAAAACGACGCGTATCTTGGTGGTCGAGCTGGTGTTTCGCACGACTGCGTGGTGAGGAAGAAAAAATACACGACGCGGTTGAACGAGTGATTTCGGAACGAGAGCCATGTGACCGAGTGCTTCGTATTCGTTGAGAAATTCGGAGTATGCCGACTTCAAGGATGAGTTTGCAATGAATCTTTTCTCCTGTCGCGAGAGAGCGTATAACGCGGGTTTGTACGAATCGCCGAGGTCTTCTGGAAGTCGCTTGAGAGGTATCCGGACAACGTAGCGTCCATCCTGCTGGCGAGAGTGAGTTTCGATGAAGTGCTGTTCGCACTGAGCTTCTTCGTCAGACTGAGTACTGCTCGATTCAACGTTGGTTTCTTCTTGCGCCCAAAATCGTTGAACGAGGTTAAGAAGGTCGTGATCGACTGAACACTGTAGCCCTTGAGCAGGGCGAACGCTCGAATTTGAGGCCGATTCGGATTGGACAGATCCTGATAGAATCCACCCTAGAGCGGTTTGTTGAGCGATTGGGCTCCCGGGGCCGCCCCGGCGTAGCCCTTCTTCGAGAATCGAGCCGTAGACTTCGGCGCCGAGGATTAAGTCGATTTGAGTTGTTGACGAGAATTCTGGGTCAGCGAGCTCGAGCCCGTCGAGATGTGGCCATGGTGTCCTTACTACTCGGATTGAAGGCAGATAGGACGTGAGCTGCGCAAGCACGTATGCACCTATCGTGAGCGAGAATGTAGGATTGACACGTGACGCGATACTGAGATTCATAAATCCGCGAGCGACAGTCGAACGTTGCGCACCAATCCCGTGAATTGGGAGAGAGACTCGTTGACGCGGCAAGTTGATACGTTGAGCGAGAGATTCTGTGATGAACGATACTTCTGATCCTTGATCGAGAAGGGCCCGAACTTCGTACTGGTCGTCGTAGCATGATGAGACCTTGATGAGAGCTGTCGCGAGCAAAACTGGCGTGTACTTGATTGAGGATGTTAAGGCGACATTGGTTGAGGCGGACGCGCTCGATTCAGTATCCTCGCGACGCGGAAGCGCGGATGCACTTGTTTGGCTCCCGGAAGCGATGGGTACCGATTGCTTCGGAGGTGAGCTCGTCCCCTTAGCGACTGACGCGCGCGGAGCTGGACCATCTGACGTGTTTGTGGTCCGATGGATCGACGTGTGATGAGGATTCCCACAGACTCTGCAGCGTTTTGCAGTTCGACAGTTACGGAATTGATGCGGACCGAGGCAGTTAAAACAAAGGTTCTTCTGTTTGACGAAGTCTAGCTTTTCTTCAATTGTTTTTCCACGATAGTCTGGACATGCGGATAGATAATGTGCGGCATTGCATAACGAGCAGGTGAACGACGATGGGTTGGTTGCAGCGTTCGGAGAATTGTCGCTTTTGAGACTCACAGTAGTCTGGTGTGATTTCGCGCCAGACGTACTTTTCGTTGCTGCAGGAGCGGCCGAACGCGATTTTTGTTTCGCCGTAGCGCGTGCGAAACCCTCAAGAGCGTGTATTCGGCCTGAGATAAACTTTTGAAGTTCTGCTAATGTCGCCGATTCGGTCGTGGCACCGATTTGCATTTCCCAATCGAGTAGAGATTCCGAATCGAGTTTACGCGTGACCATGAAAACAATTATGTGGTCCCAGGCGTCTGTAGGGCACCCGAGAGCGTGGAGAGATCCTAGAGATTCTTTAACTTCGCCGATCAGAGCTTTGAGCTCAGTAGGTGATTGTTGATTTACCTTTTGGAGAGAGAATAACGTGGAGAGATGCGTATCGATGAGCACTCGCTTGTTCTCGTAGCGGTCGACGAGTTCTTGCCACGCGCGTGCGAAGTTTTCATCGGTAACTTCGTACTTTCTTACGAGTTGAGCTGCTTCGCCATTAACACTCATATTGAGATATTGCAATTTTTCGACGTCAGGTACTTCCTGGTTTTTGATGATCATCGCTGAGAAGAGATCACGAAAAGGTCGCCACTCACGATACGACCCTGAGAAGTTGGGCACGTTGAGTCGAGGGAGCTGTCGAGAAGTCGGCGTATGAGATGCGCTTGGGGCACTTGATGCTGTGGACGCCGATTGTCCTATTTTGCTCTTGAGTTGGTTAAGATACGAGAGAAGTTCACTCTTTTGGTCGGCGTAGATTTCTTCGCATTGTTCATACTGATGATCTGTGAAGTACGGTAGTACGGATCTTTCTTCAGCCTTCAAGGACGAGAGAAGATCGTGATTTTCTTGGAACTTCCTCCAATTACTGTCGAGAATTTCAAGTCTAGTTTGTATTTGCTCGGGGGTGCGCTTTTTGATTTCCAATTTCTTTACATTGGCAATGGCTCGACTGATGAGGCCGTATTGAGTGGTTTGCTTGTCAACAACAGCAGCGACTGTAGCCGACATTGTTCAAATCTTTGTAACGTACTAGCACTTGGATTGAACAACACTTCGCGACACTCCCGGAGCACGATGAAATAATTTTTGCAGATCACGCACGTGTACGAATTTCTTTTCACGCGCCAAAATTACAACTGTTGAGAGAGAGCACGAACGTAGACACAAGAGACGAGACGAGAGCACGGCGAGGGCAAGAGTGAGAGAGAATAACCGTTGACTCTTACCGTCGCACACACACGAGACTTTCTTTGAGTTTAGAGAGCGAGTCTGCACTTTTCACTTTACTGATACTGTGCTATTCACAACAATCCGGCTCGAAGGACCAAAAAATGTATAGAGAGAACTCAAAAATCGTTGTGAATAGTGCAGTTTATTGAGAGATATAGAGAACTGATGCGGTACAATAGATGCGTGACGATTTATGCGAATGTTATCGAGATACTACTGCTCTGTATAACCGAGCACTCAGGTCGGTCGCGAGAGCGTGAGTGTGTGTATGAGTGTTGCGAAAGGTAAATTAGAGGTCCATCAGCTGTTTGATAATATTCTTGCGAATGATGTGAAAAGTAGAGATAGAGAGAAAGAGAGATGGACAGAGAGAGAGATATGATTCTGCTGGAACAGACGCAGAATTTTCGAAAGCCTCTTGAAAGGCCTGCGCCTCTTAATTGCAACTTTAAGGCGATGCCTTTGAAGCTGAAATTTAGTATACCTCTTTCCACTTCATGTTCTCCTGATATATTGGCCAAAACCTAGCGAAAATTTTCAGAATGCACAACATTGGGCTTTGTAACAGGAGAACATGCCGTCGAAAGAGATGGCACAAAGTAATTTCTCCGGAGAGCAAATCAAAGAGCGAGAAGTGGCGCAGATGTTTCGAGACAGTGACTGTTTAACGAAGACACGCAGAATTTTCGAACACCTCTTGAAAGGCCTGCGCCTCTTAATTACAAGTTTAAGGCGATGCCTTTGAAGCTGAAATGTAGTATACCTCTTTCCACTTCATGTTCTCCTGATATATTGGCCAAAATCTGGCGAAAATTATCAGAATGCACAGAATTGGGCTTTGTAACAGGAGAACATGCCGTCGAAAGAGATGGCACAAAGTAACGTCTCCGGAGGGCAAATCAATGAGCGAGAAGTGGCGCAGATATTTCGAGACAGTGACTGTTTAACGAAGAGTCGCACAATTTTCGAACGCCTCTTGAAAGGCCTGCGCCTCTGATTTGATACTTTTAAGCGATGCCTTTGAAGCTGAAATCTAGTATACATCTTTCCACTTAATGTTCTCCTGATATATTGGCCAAAATCTAGCGAAAATTTTCAGAATGCACAAAATTGCGCTTTGTAACAGGAGAACATGCCGTCGAAAGTGATGGCACAAAGTAACGTCTCCGGAGGGCAAATCAATGAGCGAGTAGTGGCGCAGATGTTTCGAGACAGTGACTGATTAACGAAGAGACGCAGAATTTTCGAACGCCTCTTGAAAGGCCTGCGCCTCCTATTTGCAACTTTAAGGCGATGCCTTTGAAGCTGAAATTTAGTATACCTCTTTTGACTTCATGTTCTCCTGATATATTGGCCAAAATCTGGCGAAAATTTTCAGAATGCACAAAATTGGGCTTTGTAACAGGAGAACATGCCGTCGAAAGAGATGGCACAATGTAACGTCTCCGGAGGGCAAATCAATGAGCGAGAAGTGGCGCAGATGTTTCGAGACAGTGACTGTTTAACGAAGAGTCGCACAATTTTCGAACGCCTCTTGAAAGGCTCGCCCCTCTGATTTGATACTTTTAAGCGATGCCTTTGAAGTTGAAATTTAGTATACCACTTTCCACTTCATGTTCTCCTGATATATTGGCCAAAATGTAGCAAAAATTTTCAGAATGCACAAAATTGGGATTTGTAACAGGAGAACATGCCGTCGAAAGAGATGGCACAAAGTAACGTCTCCGGAGAGCAAATCAAAGAGCGAGAAGTGGCGCAGATGTTTCGAGACAGTGACTGTTTAACGAAGACACGCAGAATTTTCGAACACCTCTTGAAAGGCCTGCGCCTCTGATTTGCAACTTTAAGGCGATGCCTTTGAAGCTGAAATTTAGTATACCTCTTTCCACTTCATGTTCTCCTGATATATTGGCCAAAATCTGGCGAAATTTTCAGAATCCACAGAATTGGGCTTTGTAACAGGAGAACATGCCGTCGAAAGAGATGGCACAAAGTAACGTCTCCGGAGAGCAAATCAAAGAGCGAGAAGTGGCGCAGGTGCTTCGAGACAGTGACTGCTTAACGAAGAGACGCAGAATTTTCGAACGCCTCTTGAAAGGCCTGCCCCTCTTAATTACAAGTTTAAGGCGATGCCTTTGAAGCCGAAATGTAGTATACCTCTTTCCACTTCATGTTCTCCTGATATATTGGCCAAAATCTGGCGAAAATTATCAGAATGCACAAAATTGGGCTTTGTAACAGGAGAAAATGCCGTCGAAAGAGATGGCACAAAGTAACGTCTCCGGAGAGCAAATCAAAGAGCGACAAGTGGCGCAGATGTTTCGAGACAGTGACTGTTTAACGAAGAGACGCAGAATTTTCGAACGCCTCTTGAAAGGCCTGCGCCTCTGATTTGCAACTTTAAGGCGATGCCTTTCAAGCTGAAATCCAGTATATCTCTTTCCACTTCATGTTCTCCTGATATATTGGCCAAAATCTGGCGAAAATTTTCAGAATCCACAGAATTGTGCTTTGTAACAGGAGAACATGCCGTCGAAAGAGATGGCACAAAGTAACGTCTCCGGAGAGCAAATCAAAGAGCGAGAAGTGGCGCAGGTGTTTCGAGACAGTGACTGTTTAACGAAGAGACGCCGAATTTTCGAACGCCTCTTGAAAGGCCTGCGCCTCTTAATTACAAGTTTAAGGCGATGCCTTTGAAGCTGAAATTTAGTATACCTCTTTCCACTTCATGTTCTCCTGATATATTGGCCAAAATCTGGCGAAAATTTTCAGAATGCACAGAATTGGGCTTTGTAACAGGAGAACATGCCGTCGAAAGAGATGGCACAAAGTAACGTCTCCGGAGGGCAAATCAATGAGCGAGAAGTGGCGCAGATGTTTCGAGACAGTGACTGTTTAACGAAGAGTCGCACAATTTTCGAACGCCTCTTGAAAGGCCTGCGCCTCTGATTTGATACTTTTAAGCGATGCCTTTGAAGCTGAAATCTAGTATACATCTTTCCACTTAATGTTCTCCTGATATATTGGCCAAAATCTAGCGAAAATTTTCAGAATGCACAAAATTGGGCTTTGTAACAGGAGAACATGCCGTCGAAAGTGATGGCACAAAGTAACGTCTCCGGAGGGCAAATCAATGAGCGAGTAGTGGCGCAGATGTTTCGAGACAGTGACTGATTAACGAAGAGACGCAGAATTTTCGAACGCCTCTTGAAAGGCCTGCGCCTCCTATTTGCAACTTTAAGGCGATGCCTTTGAAGCTGAAATTTAGTATACCACTTTTGACTTCATGTTCTCCTGATATATTGGCCAAAATCTGGCGAAAATTTTCAGAATGCACAAAATTGGGCTTTGTAACAGGAGAACATGCCGTCGAAAGAGATGGCACAATGTAACGTGTCCGGAGGGCAAATCAATGAGCGAGAAGTGGCGCAGATGTTTCGAGACAGTGACTGTTTAACGAAGAGTCGCACAATTTTCGAACGCCTCTTGAAAGGCTCGCCCCTCTGATTTGATACTTTTAAGCGATGCCTTTGAAGTTGAAATTTAGTATACCACTTTCCACTTCATGTTCTCCTGATATATTGGCCAAAATGTAGCAAAAATTTTCAGAATGCACAAAATTGGGATTTGTAACAGGAGAACATGCCGTCGAAAGAGATGGCACAAAGTAACGTCTCCGGAGAGCAAATCAAAGAGAGAGATGTGGCGCAGATGTTTCGAGACAGTGACTGATTAACGAAGAGACGCAGAATTTTCGAACGCCTCTTGAAAGGCCTGCGCCTCCTATTTGCAACTTTAAGGCGATGCCTTTGAAGCTGAAATTTAGTATACCTCTTTTGACTTCATGTTCTCCTGATATATTGGCCAAAATCTGGCGAAAATTTTCAGAATGCACAAAATTGGGCTTTGTAACAGGAGAACATGCCGTCGAAAGAGATGGCACAATGTAACGTCTCCGGAGGGCAAATCAATGAGCGAGAAGTGGCGCAGATGTTTCGAGACAGTGACTGTTTAACGAAGAGTCGCACAATTTTCGAACGCCTCTTGAAAGGCTCGCCCCTCTGATTTGATACTTTTAAGCGATGCCTTTGAAGTTGAAATTTAGTATACCACTTTCCACTTCATGTTCTCCTGATATATTGGCCAAAATGTAGCAAAAATTTTCAGAATGCACAAAATTGGGATTTGTAACAGGAGAACATGCCGTCGAAAGAGATGGCACAAAGTAACGTCTCCGGAGAGCAAATCAAAGAGCGAGAAGTGGCGCAGATGTTTCGAGACAGTGACTGTTTAACGAAGACACGCAGAATTTTCGAACACCTCTTGAAAGGCCTGCGCCTCTGATTTGCAACTTTAAGGCGATGCCTTTGAAGCTGAAATTTAGTATACCTCTTTCCACTTCATGTTCTCCTGATATATTGGCCAAAATCTGGCGAAATTTTCAGAATCCACAGAATTGGGCTTTGTAACAGGAGAACATGCCGTCGAAAGAGATGGCACAAAGTAACGACTCCGGAGAGCAAATCAAAGAACGAGAAGTGGCGCAGGTGCTTCGAGACAGTGACTGTTTAACGAAGAGACGCAGAATTTTCGAACGCCTCTTGAAAGGCCTGCCCCTCTTAATTACAAGTTTAAGGCGATGCCTTTGAAGCCGAAATGTAGTATACCTCTTTCCACTTCATGTTCTCCTGATATATTGGCCAAAATCTGGCGAAAATTATCAGAATGCACAAAATTGGGCTTTGTAACAGGAGAACATGCCGTCGAAAGAGATGGCACAAAGTAACGTCTCCGGAGAGCAAATCCAAGAGCGACAAGTGGCGCAGATGTTTCGAGACAGTGACTATTTCACGAAGAGTCGCAGAATTTTCGAAAGCCTCTTGAAAGGCCTGCGCCTCTTAATTGCAACTTTAAGGCGATGCCTTTGAAGCTGAAATTTAGTATACCTCTTTCCACTTCATGTTCTCCTGATATATTGGCCAAAATCTGGCGAAAATTATCAGAATGCACAAAATTGGGCTTTGTAACAGGAGAACATGCCGTCGAAAGAGATGGCACAAAGTAACGTCTCCGGAGAGCAAATCAAAGAGCGAGAAGTGGCGCAGATGTTTCGAGACAGTGACTGTTTAACGAAGACACGCAGAATTTTCGAACGCCTCTTGAAAGGCCTGCGCCTCTGATTTGCAACTTTAAGGCGATGCCTTTCAAGCTGAAATTTAGTATATCTCTTTCCACTTCATGTTCTCCTGATATATTGGCCAAAATCTGGCGAAAATTTTCAGAATCCACAGAATTGTGCTTTGTAACAGGAGAACATGCCGTCGAAAGAGATGGCACAAAGTAACGTCTCCGGAGAGCAAATCAAAGAGCGAGAAGTGTCGCAGATGTTTCGAGACAGTGACTGTTTAACGAAGACACGCAGAATTTTCGAACACCTCTTGAAAGGCCTGCGCCTCTGATTTGCAACTTTAAGGCGATGCCTTTGAAGCTGAAATTTAGTATACCTCTTTCCACTTCATGTTCTCCTGATATATTGGCCAAAATCTGGCGAAATTTTCAGAATCCACAGAATTGGGCTTTGTAACAGGAGAACATGCCGTCGAAAGAGATGGCACAAAGTAACGTCTCCGGGGAGCAAATCAAAGAGCGAGAAGTGGCGCAGGTGCTTCGAGACAGTGACTGTTTAACGAAGAGAAGCAGAATTTTCGAACGCCTCTTGAAAGGCCTGCGCCTCTTAATTGCAACTTTAAGGCGATGCCTTTGAAGCTGAAATGTAGTATACCTCTTTCCACTTCATGTTCTCCTGATATATTGGCCAAAATCTGGCGAAAATTTTCAGAATGCACAGAATTGGGCTTTGTAACAGGAGAACATGCCGTCGAAAGAGATGGCACAAAGTAACGTCTCCGGAGGGCAAATCAATGAGCGAGAAATGGCGCAGATGTTTCGAGACAGTGACTGTTTAACGAAGAGTCGCACAATTTTCGAACGCCTCTTGAAAGGCTCGCCCCTCTGATTTGATACTTTTAAGCGATGCCTTTGAAGTTGAAATTTAGTATACCACTTTCCACTTCATGTTCTCCTGATATATTGGCCAAAATGTAGCAAAAATTTTCAGAATGCACAAAATTGGGATTTGTAACAGGAGAACATGCCGTCGAAAGAGATGGCACAAAGTAACGTCTCCGGAGAGCAAATCAAAGAGCGAGAAGTGGCGCAGATGTTTCGAGACAGTGACTGTTTAACGAAGACACGCAGAATTTTCGAACACCTCTTGAAAGGCCTGCGCCTCTGATTTGCAACTTTAAGGCGATGCCTTTGAAGCTGAAATTTAGTATACCTCTTTCCACTTCATGTTCTCCTGATATATTGGCCAAAATCTGGCGAAATTTTCAGAATCCACAGAATTGGGCTTTGTAACAGGAGAACATGCCGTCGAAAGAGATGGCACAAAGTAACGACTCCGGAGAGCAAATCAAAGAACGAGAAGTGGCGCAGGTGCTTCGAGACAGTGACTGTTTAACGAAGAGACGCAGAATTTTCGAACGCCTCTTGAAAGGCCTGCCCCTCTTAATTACAAGTTTAAGGCGATGCCTTTGAAGCCGAAATGTAGTATACCTCTTTCCACTTCATGTTCTCCTGATATATTGGCCAAAATCTGGCGAAAATTATCAGAATGCACAAAATTGGGCTTTGTAACAGGAGAACATGCCGTCGAAAGAGATGGCACAAAGTAGCGTCTCCGGAGAGCAAATCAAAGAGCGACAAGTGGCGCAGATGTTTCGAGACAGTGACTATTTCACGAAGAGTCGCAGAATTTTCGAAAGCCTCTTGAAAGGCCTGCGCCTCTTAATTGCAACTTTAAGGCGATGCCTTTGAAGCTGAAATTTAGTATACCTCTTTCCACTTCATGTTCTCCTGATATATTGGCCAAAATCTGGCGAAAATTATCAGAATGCACAAAATTGGGCTTTGTAACAGGAGAACATGCCGTCGAAAGAGATGGCACAAAGTAACGTCTCCGGAGAGCAAATCAAAGAGCGACAAGTGGCGCAGATGTTTCGAGACAGTGACTGTTTAACGAAGAGACGCAGAATTTTCGAACGCCTCTTGAAAGGCCTGCGCCTCTGATTTGCAACTTTAAGGCGATGCCTTTCAAGCTGAAATTCAGTATATCTCTTTCCACTTCATGTTCTCCTGATATATTGGCCAAAATCTGGCGAAAATTTTCAGAATCCACAGAATTGTGCTTTGTAACAGGAGAACATGCCGTCGAAAGAGATGGCACAAAGTAACGTCTCCGGAGAGCAAATCAAAGAGCGAGAAGTGGCGCAGGTGTTTCGAGACAGTGACTGTTTAACGAAGAGACGCAGAATTTTCGAACGCCTCTTGAAAGGCCTGCGCCTCTTAATTACAAGTTTAAGGCGATGCCTTTGAAGCTGAAATTTAGTATACCTCTTTCCACTTCATGTTCTCCTGATATATTGGCCAAAATCTGGCGAAAATTTTCAGAATGCACAGAATTGGGCTTTGTAACAGGAGAACATGCCGTCGAAAGAGATGGCACAAAGTAACGTCTCCGGAGGGCAAATCAATGAGCGAGAAGTGGCGCAGATGTTTCGAGACAGTGACTGTTTAACGAAGAGTCGCACAATTTTCGAACGCCTCTTGAAAGGCCTGCGCCTCTGATTTGATACTTTTAAGCGATGCCTTTGAAGCTGAAATCTAGTATACATCTTTCCACTTAATGTTCTCCTGATATATTGGCCAAAATCTAGCGAAAATTTTCAGAATGCACAAAATTGGGCTTTGTAACAGGAGAACATGCCGTCGAAAGTGATGGCACAAAGTAACGTCTCCGGAGGGCAAATCAATGAGCGAGTAGTGGCGCAGATGTTTCGAGACAGTGACTGATTAACGAAGAGACGCAGAATTTTCGAACGCCTCTTGAAAGGCCTGCGCCTCCTATTTGCAACTTTAAGGCGATGCCTTTGAAGCTGAAATTTAGTATACCACTTTTGACTTCATGTTCTCCTGATATATTGGCCAAAATCTGGCGAAAATTTTCAGAATGCACAAAATTGGGCTTTGTAACAGGAGAACATGCCGTCGAAAGAGATGGCACAATGTAACGTGTCCGGAGGGCAAATCAATGAGCGAGAAGTGGCGCAGATGTTTCGAGACAGTGACTGTTTAACGAAGAGTCGCACAATTTTCGAACGCCTCTTGAAAGGCTCGCCCCTCTGATTTGATACTTTTAAGCGATGCCTTTGAAGTTGAAATTTAGTATACCACTTTCCACTTCATGTTCTCCTGATATATTGGCCAAAATGTAGCAAAAATTTTCAGAATGCACAAAATTGGGATTTGTAACAGGAGAACATGCCGTCGAAAGAGATGGCACAAAGTAACGTCTCCGGAGAGCAAATCAAAGAGAGAGATGTGGCGCAGATGTTTCGAGACAGTGACTGATTAACGAAGAGACGCAGAATTTTCGAACGCCTCTTGAAAGGCCTGCGCCTCCTATTTGCAACTTTAAGGCGATGCCTTTGAAGCTGAAATTTAGTATACCTCTTTTGACTTCATGTTCTCCTGATATATTGGCCAAAATCTGGCGAAAATTTTCAGAATGCACAAAATTGGGCTTTGTAACAGGAGAACATGCCGTCGAAAGAGATGGCACAATGTAACGTCTCCGGAGGGCAAATCAATGAGCGAGAAGTGGCGCAGATGTTTCGAGACAGTGACTGTTTAACGAAGAGTCGCACAATTTTCGAACGCCTCTTGAAAGGCTCGCCCCTCTGATTTGATACTTTTAAGCGATGCCTTTGAAGTTGAAATTTAGTATACCACTTTCCACTTCATGTTCTCCTGATATATTGGCCAAAATGTAGCAAAAATTTTCAGAATGCACAAAATTGGGATTTGTAACAGGAGAACATGCCGTCGAAAGAGATGGCACAAAGTAACGTCTCCGGAGAGCAAATCAAAGAGCGAGAAGTGGCGCAGATGTTTCGAGACAGTGACTGTTTAACGAAGACACGCAGAATTTTCGAACACCTCTTGAAAGGCCTGCGCCTCTGATTTGCAACTTTAAGGCGATGCCTTTGAAGCTGAAATTTAGTATACCTCTTTCCACTTCATGTTCTCCTGATATATTGGCCAAAATCTGGCGAAATTTTCAGAATCCACAGAATTGGGCTTTGTAACAGGAGAACATGCCGTCGAAAGAGATGGCACAAAGTAACGACTCCGGAGAGCAAATCAAAGAACGAGAAGTGGCGCAGGTGCTTCGAGACAGTGACTGTTTAACGAAGAGACGCAGAATTTTCGAACGCCTCTTGAAAGGCCTGCCCCTCTTAATTACAAGTTTAAGGCGATGCCTTTGAAGCCGAAATGTAGTATACCTCTTTCCACTTCATGTTCTCCTGATATATTGGCCAAAATCTGGCGAAAATTATCAGAATGCACAAAATTGGGCTTTGTAACAGGAGAACATGCCGTCGAAAGAGATGGCACAAAGTAACGTCTCCGGAGAGCAAATCAAAGAGCGACAAGTGGCGCAGATGTTTCGAGACAGTGACTATTTCACGAAGAGTCGCAGAATTTTCGAAAGCCTCTTGAAAGGCCTGCGCCTCTTAATTGCAACTTTAAGGCGATGCCTTTGAAGCTGAAATTTAGTATACCTCTTTCCACTTCATGTTCTCCTGATATATTGGCCAAAATCTGGCGAAAATTATCAGAATCCACAGAATTGTGCTTTGTAACAGGAGAACATGCCGTCGAAAGAGATGGCACAAAGTAACGTCTCCGGAGAGCAAATCAAAGAGCGAGAAGTGGCGCAGGTGTTTCGAGACAGTGACTGTTTAACGAAGAGACGCAGAATTTTCGAACGCCTCTTGAAAGGCCTGCGCCTCTTAATTACAAGTTTAAGGCGATGCCTTTGAAGCTGAAATTTAGTATACCTCTTTCCACTTCATGTTCTCCTGATATATTGGCCAAAATCTGGCGAAAATTTTCAGAATGCACAGAATTGGGCTTTGTAACAGGAGAACATGCCGTCGAAAGAGATGGCACAAAGTAACGTCTCCGGAGGGCAAATCAATGAGCGAGAAGTGGCGCAGATGTTTCGAGACAGTGACTGTTTAACGAAGAGTCGCACAATTTTCGAACGCCTCTTGAAAGGCCTGCGCCTCTGATTTGATACTTTTAAGCGATGCCTTTGAAGCTGAAATCTAGTATACATCTTTCCACTTAATGTTCTCCTGATATATTGGCCAAAATCTAGCGAAAATTTTCAGAATGCACAAAATTGGGCTTTGTAACAGGAGAACATGCCGTCGAAAGTGATGGCACAAAGTAACGTCTCCGGAGGGCAAATCAATGAGCGAGTAGTGGCGCAGATGTTTCGAGACAGTGACTGATTAACGAAGAGACGCAGAATTTTCGAACGCCTCTTGAAAGGCCTGCGCCTCCTATTTGCAACTTTAAGGCGATGCCTTTGAAGCTGAAATTTAGTATACCACTTTTGACTTCATGTTCTCCTGATATATTGGCCAAAATCTGGCGAAAATTTTCAGAATGCACAAAATTGGGCTTTGTAACAGGAGAACATGCCGTCGAAAGAGATGGCACAATGTAACGTGTCCGCAGGGCAAATCAATGAGCGAGAAGTGGCGCAGATGTTTCGAGACAGTGACTGTTTAACGAAGAGTCGCACAATTTTCGAACGCCTCTTGAAAGGCTCGCCCCTCTGATTTGATACTTTTAAGCGATGCCTTTGAAGTTGAAATTTAGTATACCACTTTCCACTTCATGTTCTCCTGATATATTGGCCAAAATGTAGCAAAAATTTTCAGAATGCACAAAATTGGGATTTGTAACAGGAGAACATGCCGTCGAAAGAGATGGCACAAAGTAACGTCTCCGGAGAGCAAATCAAAGAGAGAGATGTGGCGCAGATGTTTCGAGACAGTGACTGATTAACGAAGAGACGCAGAATTTTCGAACGCCTCTTGAAAGGCCTGCGCCTCCTATTTGCAACTTTAAGGCGATGCCTTTGAAGCTGAAATTTAGTATACCTCTTTTGACTTCATGTTCTCCTGATATATTGGCCAAAATCTGGCGAAAATTTTCAGAATGCACAAAATTGGGCTTTGTAACAGGAGAACATGCCGTCGAAAGAGATGGCACAATGTAACGTCTCCGGAGGGCAAATCAATGAGCGAGAAGTGGCGCAGATGTTTCGAGACAGTGACTGTTTAACGAAGAGTCGCACAATTTTCGAACGCCTCTTGAAAGGCTCGCCCCTCTGATTTGATACTTTTAAGCGATGCCTTTGAAGTTGAAATTTAGTATACCACTTTCCACTTCATGTTCTCCTGATATATTGGCCAAAATGTAGCAAAAATTTTCAGAATGCACAAAATTGGGATTTGTAACAGGAGAACATGCCGTCGAAAGAGATGGCACAAAGTAACGTCTCCGGAGAGCAAATCAAAGAGAGAGATGTGGCGCAGATGTTTCGAGACAGTGACTGATTAACGAAGAGACGCAGAATTTTCGAACGCCTCTTGAAAGGCCTGCGCCTCCTATTTGCAACTTTAAGGCGATGCCTTTGAAGCTGAAATTTAGTTAACCTCTTTTGACTTCATGTTCTCCTGATATATTGGCCAAAATCTGGCGAAAATTTTCAGAATGCACAAAATTGGGCTTTGTAACAGGAGAACATGCCGTCGAAAGAGATGGCACAATGTAACGTCTCCGGAGGGCAAATCAATGAGCGAGAAGTGGCGCAGATGTTTCGAGACAGTGACTGTTTAACGAAGAGTCGCACAATTTTCGAACGCCTCTTGAAAGGCTCGCCCCTCTGATTTGATACTTTTAAGCGATGCCTTTGAAGTTGAAATTTAGTATACCACTTTCCACTTCATGTTCTCCTGATATATTGGCCAAAATGTAGCAAAAATTTTCAAAATGCACAAAATTGGGATTTGTAACAGGAGAACATGCCGTCGAAAGAGATGGCACAAAGTAACGTCTCCGGAGAGCAAATCAAAGAAAGAGATGTGGCGCAGATGTTTCGAGACAGTGACTGATTAACGAAGAGACGCAGAATTTTCGAACGCCTCTTGAAAGGCCTGCGCCTCCTATTTGCAACTTTAAGGCGATGCCTTTGAAGCTGAAACTTAGTATACCTCTTTCCACTTCATGTTCTCCTGATATATTGGCCAAAATCTGGCGAAATTTTCAGAATCCACAGAATTGGGCTTTGTAACAGGAGAACATGCCGTCGAAAGAGATGGCACAAAGTAACGTCTCCGGAGTGCAAATCAAAGAGCGAGAAGTGGCGCAGGTGCTTCGAGAAAGTGACTGTTTAACGAAGAGACGCAGAATTTTCGAACGCCTCTTGAAAGGCCTGCGCCTCTTAATTACAAGTTTAAGGCGATGCCTTTGAAGCCGAAATGTAGTATACCTCTTTCCACTTCATGTTCTCCTGATGTATTGGCCAAAATCTGGCGAAAATTATCAGAATGCACAAAATTGGGCTTTGTAACAGGAGAACATGCCGTCGAAAGAGATGGCACAAAGAAACGTCTCCGGAGAGCAAATCAAAGAGCGACAAGTGGCGCAGATGTTTCGAGACAGTGACTGTTTCACGAAGAGTCGCAGAATTTTCGAAAGCCTCTTGAAAGGCCTGCGCCTCTTAATTGCAACTTTAAGGCGATGCCTTTGAAGCTGAAATTTAGTATACCTCTTTCCACTTCATGTTCTCCTGATATATTGGCCAAAATCTGGCGAAAATTATCAGAATGCACAAAATTGGGCTTTGTAACAGGAGAACATGCCGTCGAAAGAGATGGCACAAAGTAACGTCTCCGGAGAGCAAATCAAAGAGCGACAAGTGGCGCAGATGTTTCGAGACAGTGACTGTTTAACGAAGAGACGCAGAATTTTCGAACGCCTCTTGAAAGGCCTGCGCCTCTGATTTGCAACTTTAAGGCGATGCCTTTGAAGCTGAAATTTAGTATACCACTTTTGACTTCATGTTCTCCTGATATATTGGCCAAAATCTGGCGAAAATTTTCAGAATGCACAAAATTGGGCTTTGTAACAGGAGAACATGCCGTCGAAAGAGATGGCACAATGTAACGTGTCCGCAGGGCAAATCAATGAGCGAGAAGTGGCGCAGATGTTTCGAGACAGTGACTGTTTAACGAAGAGTCGCACAATTTTCGAACGCCTCTTGAAAGGCTCGCCCCTCTGATTTGATACTTTTAAGCGATGCCTTTGAAGTTGAAATTTAGTATACCACTTTCCACTTCATGTTCTCCTGATATATTGGCCAAAATGTAGCAAAAATTTTCAGAATGCACAAAATTGGGATTTGTAACAGGAGAACATGCCGTCGAAAGAGATGGCACAAAGTAACGTCTCCGGAGAGCAAATCAAAGAGAGAGATGTGGCGCAGATGTTTCGAGACAGTGACTGATTAACGAAGAGACGCAGAATTTTCGAACGCCTCTTGAAAGGCCTGCGCCTCCTATTTGCAACTTTAAGGCGATGCCTTTGAAGCTGAAATTTAGTATACCTCTTTTGACTTCATGTTCTCCTGATATATTGGCCAAAATCTGGCGAAAATTTTCAGAATGCACAAAATTGGGCTTTGTAACAGGAGAACATGCCGTCGAAAGAGATGGCACAATGTAACGTCTCCGGAGGGCAAATCAATGAGCGAGAAGTGGCGCAGATGTTTCGAGACAGTGACTGTTTAACGAAGAGTCGCACAATTTTCGAACGCCTCTTGAAAGGCTCGCCCCTCTGATTTGATACTTTTAAGCGATGCCTTTGAAGTTGAAATTTAGTATACCACTTTCCACTTCATGTTCTCCTGATATATTGGCCAAAATGTAGCAAAAATTTTCAGAATGCACAAAATTGGGATTTGTAACAGGAGAACATGCCGTCGAAAGAGATGGCACAAAGTAACGTCTCCGGAGAGCAAATCAAAGAGAGAGATGTGGCGCAGATGTTTCGAGACAGTGACTGATTAACGAAGAGACGCAGAATTTTCGAACGCCTCTTGAAAGGCCTGCGCCTCCTATTTGCAACTTTAAGGCGATGCCTTTGAAGCTGAAATTTAGTTAACCTCTTTTGACTTCATGTTCTCCTGATATATTGGCCAAAATC